>NW_009186812.1:0-7992 GCF_000690835.1 Fulmarus glacialis
CCTCCTCGACTGTTTCCTCTCTGCCGTTTATATTTCCAGCAGACAGATTACTGGAGTTAATAGATTTTTTTCCCATTGAGTGCATAGGAAAATCTGAATTTTTGTCTTTTCAGAGAACAGATAGGTACACAAAAGACCTTTGGTATTTTTCAGAAGTTTTAGAGAAATAAAGTAATATTTCAAATATTTCAAATTTCTCACTCAAGCTACCACCAAAGTAAATAAAGTCGTTAAATTCTGTAGTCACTTAAATTTCTACTCCTGGGAATACAGCATTTTCAATTAGCCGGTAGTCAATTAGTCCATGCAACTGCACCAGCACTGTTAAAGATATCCAAGATTGCAAGGTTAAAGGTAGATCTGGAAATACAACTCAGTCTGATAAAATAGTAGAGAGGAAATGTATTCTGAAGAAATAGCTTTACCTAGCTCCTCACCCACTATGTCTATTCCTTCTTAAGGCTTCTGTCTTCTCTTGTGGTCTGTATAGTAAATCTGAGTGCCCAACTTGGACCTGTAGAGCATTAAGGAGCCTAAGAGTTTCATGCTCACTACAAAACTAAACCATATTTGGATATATCTGAGATGATGAATCTGGAAGTGCTCCTCAGGATCTAAACCCTGATATGCAGCTCTGGCCTTTTCCTCACTCAGTATCAAGCAAAATCAAATGTCCGTCAGGATCTTTTCTCCACTCTGCTCTCCTTCCACCTCCTGCATACTGGGCACATGGACCAGAAATAAGCTGGGATGTTCTCCCACCAGGTCCCCAGTTTGGTTGTGATGTGAAGCTGACCTACTACTTAATGTAAACAGGATCCCTTAAAGCTATATCCTCTACCCCTGAAGCCAGTAGATAAATTAAATTGCTTTCATTAGTGCACAATGAGAAACCCAGTGAGTTCTATACAGTAGCTACGGATGTCTCCCTCTTTGCAACTGGAAATACTGTCAAGTTGACTTCTTAGTATATCTCAGAATAAAAGGTGTGAGTGTTCCTTTGACACGTATGGTTTTCTGCCCAGCAAGTAAAATGCATATTTTATTACACACTATGATACTCTGTAGCAGCACAAGCATGAAATCATTGCATGCATAATGCACAAAATTCATCTAAAGATTTATCCATAACTAAGGTTAACAAATGAGGCATTAATAAAGATAATGAAGTGTTTCTGTGAAACAATTCACAGGCCATCATCTACCAGAATACTTACATATTTTACCCCACTGTACTCTATTGCAATATCTGTATGACAGAGAGAGTTCAGACAGACATAACTTACAAAGCTTGTATAATAACTTGAGCTGCTCTGTTTTAAACCCAAAGGAAGTAATGTTCTTACTACTGCTAATCAAAACAAACTTGCTCCTACACAATTATAACATCCTGACCTTTTTAAACTGTGTATCAAGTATTTGAAAACATGTAGTGCTAGTGAGTGTTGTGGGGTATTTTTCCCTTTAGCCTCATGCACTCACATGAATACAAATTGACTATCAGAAACAACTCTAGAAAAAATAATATAATATTTTCCCCTCAATCTTTGCCCAAAGTAATGTCTTCCTACATTAGACTTTCTGAGTTAGTATTTTGAGATGTATGTTGCTATTTAGAGTTCATATGTGTGTGCACATACATATACATGTGTTTTCATATATATGAACATATATATATATAAAAAATATATATCGTAGTCACCGTTGAATATGGAAATATTCACATGCACATATATGCACAGACACACACAAACCCTTCATATGTTCAAGAAAGATACTTTTATCGCAAAAATCTTTATGTTGTATGTTAACTTCAGCAGCTTCAGCAAACGCTCATTAACAGCACTGTAAGAGATGGCTGCTCTGTAACAGACACACTCACATCTCACACAGAATGGAAATTAGACAGAATTTTCAAATATATGTACCTCAAAGTAGTTCCAAGATTTACAGTTTACCATGTCTATTTGTAAACAATTGCATTAGGATATTTGCAATCAAAGACTGTCTTTTCCAGTATATTTAGGCACATAAAGATGAGATGAGACGATGCAGGCTATATGTTTTTGTCAGTGCATTTTCCAGTCTAGCATAGTATTCTGCAATTATCCGCAATTTAAAGGAATTTATTTACCTACCAGACAGAACTTCTGTTCTGTTTACTACTACCTACAGCTGAAGTGCACACTGATTATTTGGATTCATGGTATCATCTCCACCCCAGCAGGACTAAAGCTGTTACGTTAGTCTCTAGAACTGAGCTTAGTTCAGATTCCTAAAATAGCCCAACATACCTGGAACGAATGCTCTGTCCTCTACCCCTTTCTTGGTGGCATTTACAAAAGCATCTAAGATAGATATCTCAAGGCAGTTTAAAAGAAATTAAAATTCCTAAATCACCACAGCTGCTTTGAAAATCACTTTTGACAGCTCCTGGATTTTTTGGTGAACACATTTTAAGATTTGACTTCAGGAGGCTTCTCAAGAACACTAAGGTGAGAAATCAGACTGGAACACAGCAGTTCTTGTGTTTCAGTACTGTGCTTGTAACATTTGTACCCTTTCAATCTTGTATTTATTTAAGATGGAGAGATTTATGGTAGAATAAAGTCAATAGAAAAAAGACATCTGAATTCTAATTACATTTGTGCAGGGGTGGGCATGGAAAGGTGTCCTTAATAAATAAATTTTCATGTTAAATTTTAAGCAACCTTTAAAAAATACAGTATTGAAACAAAACAAATATTCTAAATCTAAATCATCCAAGCTTTCCAGGTTGCACTTTTTTATGGAACAAATAAAGGTCAAAAAAATTAAAGTCATTGTCACAGCTGGGAAGTTTCCTATGTTTGGCGTAAGCAATGTAAAAAGGTCAATTTTAAAAATATCACTGATGTTGAGGATATGATTCAAGACTCTGCTGATTTATTCTTACACGTAACAGATCAGTTCAATATGTGAGCTAAATCACATTTCTCCAACATTTTTTTCAATTCTTATTCTGAGTCTCACACTCCGTGGTATGCTGACAAGAATTTTTGGCCTGTTTTGTTTTCCATATGTGAAAAATATGTAGTTGATATAATATCTCAAGATGATATTTTAAAACTATTTGTGCTTTTGATCTAGTAATTGACCAAAAAACGATATCTATGTAATGTATTTATGATCTGAGAGAGATGCAGAAGAAATAAAAATAATAGACATGAAAAAATAACATTGTCTAGAAGCCAGGAAAATTGGATGCTACGCTGTCACTCACATACTTTGTGACCTGAGATAGTCTTTTTTCTTTGCCATGGGATTTCCCCCTCTAGTAAATTAAACAAATACTAACTAGGTCTGGTAGATCTCCCGCAAGGGAACACTTCTGAAGATTCTCTGCATTTTACCGTCTATGCATGTTTGGTGTGCTTTTAAGTCCTTTTTGGTCTTCCAACTGTGTTTATAATACTGTATCTTTCACCCTCTGGCTCATGTACTGGTTTTCTTTATGTCTGGGTAAGCAGGACATTCTTTCCTAGAGCTGTAGCCCTGTGTTTTAAATTTGCACCTCGGTCCAAAGTATAGTGAAAAAGAGATGCACACTGACTTAGTCACAATTATAAAAGCTGATCCCTTTCTAATTAAGGTAGTGACTACACCCACCTACCCTCAAAAAAACAAACAAACAAAAAAACCCAAACAGATGTAGACAAAAGTAAAAAAGAAAAGGTGTATGTTTTAGTGGACTGAATGCTCATTAGCAGGTACAGTACTTTACATGTGTTCCTGGAGTGCATCTTCCGTCTTAGTTTAATCAGAAAGAAATTGCTATGCAGTCTCCAAGATGGCTTGGCAGCATGAACCAAATTGTAGTACACAGGGACAATCAGAAAGATCACTTCAGAAGTGTGTACCTGATCCAAACATAATCACCAATAAATATATAACCGTAGAGACAGCCACAGCAGTATAAAATATTTTGATTTTCTGTTTTTCTCTCACACACCTTTTAAAGTTCACTTATGTCTTCTGAAGCTAATCTTACAATTAAGAAATTTCAGGGAAATCAAGTCATTTTACCACTAAAAAATCTTGAGATTTCCAAGGAGTCTTCTGCATAAACTTTAAAGGACGGTACTTGTACTTTGTCTCAATGTTACTTCTTTTTTCTTTTTTTTCTCTGCTGTTAGATCTTTTGCCATAAACATGGAGAAAGTTAGCTCTACCTTGTTATCTCATTCATTCTGTTAAAATGTTAGTCACCCAAGCCAAAAAGTTCTCTGCTTATCCCTGATATGGAGCACACCAGTCACAGTTTTTACAACATACCGCTGAATCTATGTACCTGGTGGTTTACAGAAGAGAGAAACTTAGTAGACTTAATGAAAATTCATGGGCTGTAGAAATACAGATTTCCCCAACTGTTCTACATAAGAGTGGTGGCTTCTCTCTTATTTCAAAACCAGCTGAATTCTGCCGCTGTAACAAGCAGATGTTAATCACTTTGTCAAGTGCGTGAACAGAAATAAGCAAGACATGGAGAAAGAAATTAGTAGACAAGAATAAAGAGTTATGTATGTCCTCAGCTGGACACTTGGCTGCATAGTGATATGTAGGTAGAGTCAGAAAGTGTCAGGAAATATGGTTGTAGTATGAAGGAAGAGCTGGAGAACAATAAGATAACATTAGGGAAGACAACTAGAGATATTTCTAAGGTAATGGCAGTAGGTTAGTGCTTGCCACTAAGACAGAAAGGACTAAGTAGCAAGGGAAACAGTGCTTGGCAGATAAGAATCACATGAATTGCCTAAGAGTCACAGGCACCACCAAATTATTTTACACAAAGCTATCAAATAAGTGTAACATGACTAACAACATTGGATCATTACAGCTAAAAGCCAGGTTTCTTTATACAAATAATCTGTATGTTTATACTTTTATGAGTATGGGACCCTTAGTGTGATGTGTTATGATATGCCTATGCATTACTGGAAATTATGTCATTGCCAGTTTAATGGATTTATTGGATTATTTCCTGCATGGCTTTATATGTTTAATTTGTGTATTTTCTTTTACTTCCAAAGAAATTAAATATCCTCATAGGTAATACAGATAATTGAATTTCTATTCTGGAATCAATATAAGCTTTAAATGTTCAAGCATAATTCCCCAAATAGCATAGATTGTTTAGCTCTTTCTTGAATCAGACAGCTTGGTAGAATAGCTCCTCTGATTCTAGAGGGCTAAGCAGATAAACAAATATAAACATCTAATGCTGTTCCAAAAACACAGAAGAAAATAAAATTACAAAATTTCCTCTTAAAACAACAGCAAAATTCCTTTCCCCTTCACCATAATCTGCTGTATTCTCTACTAATAATATTTACCCACAAAAATTTCTCAATGAATTTAATTAGGGATCTTAACTTTACTGAAAGATGGTGACAAGTGTTGCCTAGTCAGCTAATTATTTAACAAGAGAGAATTTGGAATGTCATGAGAGAATTGTATTTTATGTCATTCACAATCTATTTAGTTGTCCCTGTGTAAAGCTTTTCCCACAGAATAGGTGAAAGAAATTCACTTCATAGTCATGGATCAGCCTGACAGTATCCTAGACAGGTAACTGTTGATCTGATTGAATGTGGAAGTTAACAAGAAGATGGCAAAGGCAAATACCAGAGTGAATAACAACCCAGAGTGGATGGCACTCAAAAATGAGTAAATCTAGAAATCTTGCAGAGAAAACAAGCACAAAAATTGGTCAAAGTCATAGATCAAATAAAAGCATTTCTTATCGTTTCTACACATAAAGCCGATGTATCTTTGGCAAAACCTTATTGCTAATGTACACAACTGTGTTTCTTCAGCTGCTGCGTATAGATGGCTAAGGGTAAATCACAGAGTTCAGTAGGTTTTATATTTTTACATATGCTCCTTGCTACCTACATTACACTCATCTTGTTTTAGTTATATGTCAAAATTCCATTCCATGTAAAAGATTTCTGTAAAATCTATGAATTTTTCAAAGTGACTCTCAAATTTTATATACTACGGTACATGGTAAGCATTCTAGGTTTGTCAACATTTGAGAAAGGATTTTCCAGTGCACCATGGACTCCACCAAAAATAAAAGCCAAACACTGCAAAGACATTTTATCTCAGGTTACCATATTGTTTTCATATTTCAGCATATATCCAGGGTTCAAAATACATCCAGCCATTCCTCAAACTGTCTAAAGTTGCTTGACTTTTTTTCAGTTAATAAAAGGCACATACTAACACAAAATCAGACTCCTGAAGGCGCTTGCATCTCAATAAATGCCTGTAGAATAGAAAGCAGTCTGTCCAATTACCCTAACTTCTAAGACAGAAGTTTCAAAAGTTACATAAAGTTTATTGTCTACCAGATAAAAAATTAGTAGTTCTCTTCATTTTCAGAAGTAATTAAAAATGTTCTTCAGTTCAGAATTTCTACAGTTTTCTCTTCTGAAATATTACATTAAACCATATGTAATAGCTAAAAGCAAATTATTTCTAGGCAGAGAGGAGTGATGAAAAACTGTATGGCAGTAGATATTATGCAAAAGCCTATGCAGATAAATACTTGAACTGTTACATGTCACATTATATGCACAGACACTTAATTTTACTTTCCATCTGTCCATTGGCATCACACAGTAACAACAAATGTCACAGTGAAAAGATTTTTAAAAAATCAGATCACTTACATGACCTAATAATCATCCTAGAGACCTGTGAGAATATTTTTGAAATAGCAGGCGAGGCATTACAGAAGGCAGTTTTCAAAGAAACTGTGCAGGTATATGAAAAATCAAACCCCAGTCAAATAAAACACACACTCAATAGTTTGAAACAGGGAGAAGGAGCCTTACCAGCTTCAGGAGAAGACATGACATGTAACAGTTTGCATGAATCCTTTTCAAACATATTGAAAAACAGTTTATCTGTTTTCTGAAGAATATAAGTGGCAAGAAAAATGTAATAAGTTAGCCTTTTTTACAAAAGCTTCACAATATTAGGACATGATTTAACATCCCTTATTCACATTCCTTATTCACACTCCTTTTACTATACATAGCATATAGTACTGTATTCTTAATAGAGTATCTCACTAAAATTTTCCTTTCCTCCTCACCTCTTCCCTTTGCTATAAAACTTTATATTCTTTTTGATTCTCACAAGCTAAGAAGAATTCTTCAAAGACAGGCATCAGGATGCTGAAACTTTAGGTGCATATAAATATGGGATGCACATTTAGCAACATTTAGTAATTGTATTTAGTTCTATCTTTGCCCCCCAAGAACCTTGATCTCTCCTATTTTTTTCTTTTTGTCTAAGTTATTCAAGAAGTTAGTATAATAAATCACCTTAACTTTGTCTTGTAATGTTCTAGTTGTAGCCTATGATAGCCCCTAACATAAAGAGTTAGCAAGTATTAATTTAATACAATTTTAAACTGTTTTCCTCTTTTATATTATTAATACTTTAGCTTTCATTTTAGAATCATAGATCTGTGAAAAAATGTATATAATAACCAGTAGTAAGCTAATGAGTACACATGGCAGGTTCTCCTATCCTCCTTTGAACTATTATTAAAGAGTAAAATATATCAATGACCAAACAGCTGTGAAGACTATTTCTGCCTGTGGCTTGTAGTCCCCTTGGATGGATTTCATCTTACAAAATGTAGATTTCTATAACTCAAAGGTAGTCACTCTGAAAGATCCCTTTGAGTGAAAGTAAGGAACATTTCTAGGTTGCAGGTCTTCTCATCCTGCAGCAGACTTCTGAAACAGAACAGCTCTCTTATCAAAGAGCCTATTTTTCTCCATTACTTCTAAAGGAAGCTTTAGCGGGATCCCACTCTTGAATCCTGAAAAATGATATGACAATTATGATCCATCAAAAACTCAACACACAGCAAAACTGCACAGAAGGTTGTTATCCTGTTAGCTAAAGCTAGCATTCTCCTAGAGAAGCTGG
>NW_009186813.1:0-1929 GCF_000690835.1 Fulmarus glacialis
CAGCACTAGGAAGAAATTTAACCCTGTCCTAGCTGAAACCAGGACCAAGTAATTTAACTGGAAGAAGGAGGCTGTTTTTTCCTTCCTACATTTTGATTTTACTAACACTTTTATTTTTTGTAAGCAATAACAATGTAATGTAAAATTCTTAAACAGTCCTAGAAGCAAAGGCTGGTAACTAGCCTCTTGTTTTTCAGTACAGAAGAACATCTAAGTCACTATAATGCAGCATTATGTTCCCTCTGACTCACTCTCCTCATAGAAGGGCATGACAATTTTCTCTCTTTCAGTATACTGGATATTTACAATAATACAAACAAGATTTTTTTCACCGAAATTATGCTACAGAATATTAGTTGAGACTGATTACATTATGAGGGGAAAAATCTCCATAACTCACCCTTGAAAAGTAATTTTATTTATATGTAATGGATAGAGCTATTTCCCTAAATTTTGGAGCATTTATTTACAAATAAAGGTAATTAACATTTAATTTCATATGAAAACATATAGTAAAAGCCAGCTTTTGGGAACCATTTAAATTTTTACTGCGTGATATTTACATCTGTTAATAAAAGATTTTAATAGTGCCTTTCTAATTTGCATCTTAGTAAATGAACTAGGTTTAGGCAGTCTCATATTTAAAATCCTGTGTTTTGAGATGAGTGTATTATATAAGAAAATCTACTAGATATGAATGAAAAACAGACATTAAGAGAACAAAATTTGCAGTTACTCAGAGCTGTCTACTTATCCCCTAAAACACCTCAAAGATCAAACAGAATGCATTTTTATATCTATAGAGATTCACACACACATATTATCTATACACATGTTACGGTCCATCAAATTCCAGCACTGCATCTTTGCTAGCAAACATCTGTTCTAGACACAATGGACCTCGATAAGATAAACTGTTTGTGTGCTGAAACTGTCAAGTATTCTTTTGGCCTTATAAAACATACCCAGTAATTAAACTGTAGCTACATAACATCTTTGCCACCACTTCTTTCTTCTCTTAAGACTGCAACTGTCTTTTCAATGTGATTTTACATTAGGTTTTTTATTTATTTAAATCTTTAACTGTTAGTCTACCAGTATTTTATTTTCTTAAGCCAGTTTAAAATTGTCTCTCTTTTTTTCTGAAAAGCTAAGCATACCAGATGTGGTAGATGTATTGATCTTTCGGCAGCTATGGAACATTTTTAAGAAGAAGACCCACTTGATTATTCATCTAAGTGTCAAATCTTCCTTTCTCATTTTTGACTGTTCAGAGCTGACAACTGCAAAACATGATTCTAAACTGTTTTCATCTTTCCTACATACATGACAGGCGAGGAAGGAGAGGCGGTGGGGTAGCCCTGTATATTAGGGAGTGCTTTGACTGTCTAGAGCTCAATGGTAGTGATGATGAGGTCGAGCGCTTGTGGGTAAGGATGGAAAGATGGGCCAACAAGGCAGATATCCTGCTGGGAGTCTGTTATAGACCACCCAACCAGGATGAGGAGGCAGATGAAATATTCTGCCAGAGACTCACGGAAGTCTCACAGTCGCTAGCCCTTGCTCTCGTGGGGAACTTCAACTTTCCGGACGTCTGCTGGAAATACAACATGGCAGAGAGGAAACAGTTGAGGAGGTTCCTGGAGTGTGTGGAAGATAACTTCCTGATGGAGCTGGTAAGCGAGCCTACCAGGGGAGGTGCCTCGCTTGACCTGCTGTTCACAAACAGAGAAGGCCTGGTGGGAGATGTGGTGGTCGGAGGCCGGCTTGAGCTTAGCGACCATGAAATGATAGAATTCTTGATTTTTGCTGAAGTAAGGAGGGGGGTCAGCAAAACCGCTACCATGGACTTCCAGAGTGCAGACTTTGGCCTGCTCAGGACACTGGTTGAGAGAATCCTTTGGGAGACAGTCCTGAAGGGCATAGGGG
>NW_009186814.1:0-9058 GCF_000690835.1 Fulmarus glacialis
TTGTTGAACCTCATACAGTTGGCCTCAGAAAGAAGATGCAGTGGTGTTCAGCTATTAGATAATAACTTTATTACTTACACCTCCTTGGCTCATAGGTCCCCTTTGAGTTCTAAAGTGCCTCCTTCCTAAGCTATGTGTCTGCAACAGCTTTGCTTTTTCTGTTTTGGTACTCCTGCCTTCTAATGAAAGCAATTAGGGTGGTTTTGAGCCATGGACAGACTTTTTGCCTTAACTTGACTTCTACATAAGGGAAAGAACTCTGCATTTAGAGGGCCTGTTGCATCTATATTATGCTAGTTCATCCATAGACAAGATGTCTTAAAAGAGAGAAAGAATAGGAGCAAAGTAAAAGGAACAGTTTGCATAACACATTTCATTTACTTACCTGGGTTCAGTACTATTTCAGGATGAAATTAATTCAACATGTCCAGAGGAACATTTGATCACAAGGCCCCTATGGAAAAATTGCCTGACCTCATGCAAAGACCATTTTTCTTCTAATCATCTGCCTCCTTGCCTCTAGCCCCTAGTATTTCAAAATTCCTCTTGTGCGCTGAAGGATGCCTGCACCAATCAAGATGATTGGCCTGCAGACAGTATTTCCACTGTTCCTTGGGGAAGGAATTAGATCACACTTTCTTGCTGTAGACATCCAGTTGCCACCTCTGCTGACCTCAGCTATTGTCGTGATCTGCCTAATAAAATCAAAGCAATTTTTATGTGAGAAAGCTTTGCAGTTAGACAGGGATTAAACATACCCTTAGTAATGTCTCCAAATTAAATTTTCAGACCATAACTCTTTAGCCCCGGTCCATTCCCTAGTAAACATACTGGGTCAAATTGAATTTCTGAATGCACTGTTCAGCATTGGTTTTTTAGTATCATAAATATTAATTCTTCTATTCCTTACGAAAATTCTAGGAAGCCACAGCTAAAAGTATGTTTCAGCACTATGCATCAGCATGCCACTTCAAACATCAATTACCTATAACAGAAAATTCTGTTTAAGCAATATCAGGATGGCTCTACAAGTTTAACAAGGAGAAAATGCAACAGAAACGGGTACGGTGAAGCACTGAGTAAATCACCCATTGTACAAGAAGCCCCCTTTATAACACAAGAGAGTGGGGTGCACATCAAGTAAATGTTTATTTCTGATGCGAAATGATATCGAGAAACTATGTTTGGAGAAGCCACAATGCAAAGAGCGAGCAGTTCTGTAATCAAAGCACATGCTCATAGCAGCCTGTAGTGATGATAAACTGATGGCAAAAATCCAGCAAGAAAAAAACACTCTATGGACTGTGGTTAAGAAGAATAAACCATGATGTAAGGAAGATTGAAACTGGCAGCACAACACAGTAGAAATGATCCAATGACCAAAAAAGACTGGGGGATAGAACCACAAATATCAAATGAAAACTGGATGTCACATTTGTGGAAAGTTTTATTTTATTATGAAAGAAAAGAGGGAGCTAAAATGAAACATATGAGTTGCTAGTTTCAATATGGGAGTGTAACAATGTGTATGAGTCTTGGGAGAAGGAACACAATTTGCAGGCCTGAAACGTCTGGGATAACACAGAAAGTTAGTCCGTATAACCGAAATGAAAACTCCAGTTGCAGCAACTGTGTAACAATTTCCTTTAATAAAGAATTCTGGTCTAAAAATGTGGTTTCTTCTCGTCTCCTTAATCAAGCCCCCCTCCTCCCTGTCCAGCCTCCCACCAAATGAACTTGAAATGAAAGGAAACACAGTTAAAGGGGGAGAAAGTAAGAATGACTTCTCTGGAATGTGTCCCTACAGACACCTGTCTGGGACCTCCTGCCACCTTTCACTCATAGCGCAGGGGCATTGCTACTTAAATCAAAAGGATTGATGGATAATTTCCAGTATCTTCTTCTCCTACTCAAACAAAGCTATTAACAAACATTAATAGACATTTCAATTTGCCTACTTACGCAGCAAGGACTATTAATTTTGTTTCTGAGGTGTCTCAGATGTCACACAAACTTCTGGGTTTCCCTTTTGGGATACATCGGGATCACTATTATCTGGGAAAAGTAAGTCAATAGCTTGTAGCTGTACTATAGCCTGTGGCTTAGCCCTCATCTGCTACTCATAAACTGTCTTTCAAGGAAAAAAAGACGAAAAAAAGAGCAGCTTTTGGGCCGGTATTTCCCTTCTGTATGGAATTTCAAGCAGGTTCCCTGCGCCACCGTAGAAAGTGATGGACTATCTGAGTGACAAGGTCGGAGGGGGACAGGCTTAGTCCTAGTGACACTACTGCTCTCCGTGAGTGCGGTAGGCACACCGTGCTTCTCACAAATTGACAGCAGCTGTCAGGATAACAAATCAGCCTGAGTTTGTCGTTCTGTCTCTACAGTCTTTTTCTACATGTAAAAGTTCCCAGCTATACTAACATCCACTTCTGAAGGTAGAAGTATTGGGTTTACAACTTTTGAGAACTAGTGCTTCACTGGTGCCACTCTTAAGCAGTACTGAATATGGAATAGAATATGCAGGCTGTTTTTGGCGGGGGTGTTAGGCACAGTTTTCTACAAACATACTATACTGGAGGTAATGAGAATGTACATCTGTGAATTTCAATACATATGCCCTGCAAAATGCTTACAGGCGTGCCCATTAATTAATGATTAGAGTTCTCTACGCCAAGTACACAAGGTCTAACAACATTAAATTCAATATGTAAAATTACAGGGAAGTAAGCACAGTAACAAAAGACTAGTACAGAGATTTTTTTCAGTTGGCAGAAAAAAAAATCTGTGCCTATGTTGCTCTAAGGAAACAATTTTTTCTTTAACATCAGCATGTGCTCTTCTACATTATTTGTTTATTTTTGGCATATGTAATGAGCCTTAAGAGTTTTCTTGGTAGTGCTTTTGTCTGAGAGCTTACATATCTTTATTTCTTCACTTAGCCTTTTCAAACTCAAAACAAACCTTTTGAAATATACTTTTTTCCGTCATATGTTCATACTCTTAAACAAAATTTAATACTGAGAGCTCCACATCAACAGATTATCATGTTTTAGTATGTGTTGACATAAACCAGCAGTACTAATTATCCTAATTTCTGCAAGGTCTCACCTTCAGCTGTTGCTCTGGCAGTCACAGTCTAGATATTATCTGAAGCAAACAGCTCCCCATCTGTGTAAAAAAACTGACTGCAGGCAGAGGGAAAGTAGCAAAGAAAGTCATAATAAATACATTTAGCACAATTCTATGTTTCGTTAAAAGATTCTGTAACAAACTATTTGTATGTGCATAACTGCTTCAATTATAAGCCTCTTTTTTATTTTGCATCTTTCTCCAGATGATCTCAGAATTGCAACTTTGTAAAATACAAAGACATATTTTAAACTTTCTTATTGTTTGCCATTTAAAATTCAATTCCAGTTCAATACATAGTATTGAATATAGTACATACTGGCATGTCACACTGCAGAGTCATTAACTGCATTTGCAGTGTAGTATTCTCTGGTTGGGATGCTAGCCTCCTCACAGTATAGGCATGTGTAACTCCCTTTAATGTTAATGATGTTAATTTACGCATAGGAAGCTCAGGCTCTCTGAAAAGGGAATATGGCACCCTTGGGTTTATTCTACTTTCCTCTGTCATCACAATTTCATATTAGGCACTTTCTGAATGCACACTTACAAACCAATCCAAAAAGAACAACTCATTTTTCCTTCTTTGCAACTACTGCAATTACAGGGTGTTAAACAATAACAAAAAGCAATCAGTTTTTTAGGAGGGGAAAAATAAAAGCATTTTCTGTACAGCAGTACGGCACTCCACAGGAACCAATGTCATTCCCACTGATCTCTCATTACTTGTGATTAGGGCCCTCACACTGAACACCCCCAGCAAGCCCACCTTGCAATGTTTGTAATAATAGCAATTAATCAACATTTAACACTTACACAGAACTTCTCACCCGTACATCTAAAAGTGTTATAAAAAAGATGCAAGAGCAAGCTTGTACAGTGGGGTTAACACCAAGGCTAGGTGAAAATCCAGATCACTGACTGCTTACCTTTGGCCAGCTCTATGTCTCTTGTTATGTCTATACCACTAAATAAAAGAGGGACAAGCACTGATCAGCGGTGCTAAAGCCAAGTGGCAAGTGGTGCTAAACTTAGTGTTGACGCTGCTTTAGCACTTGCCACCCCTGGAAGAGATTTATCTTTGAAGGACCCTGTTTGAGTGGTTCAAAACAGAGCCAGGGATTGAACTAACAATGAAATTTTGTGGATAATCACAGCACCCAGTGCTGTAACATATTCCCTGGACTTCTTCGTTAGCCATGTTGATGCATCCTTCTCTTCTGATATCTTTCATTTGCCATAGCTGTCCCTACTGATAATCTCCAAGCCTACTTGTCCCTACTGATAATCTCCAGCCTCCTAACAACAATAGGCTATCCATTTAATATGATTTATTGTAATGATAAAAGAAAAATTGTTCTCACTTCTTAAATGCCTTCCCAATCTTTTGAGATTCCTTTGTAATATTAGTCCTTGGAGCCATGTCAGTTTTGTCTGAGAAAAACTCCTCTCTACTGCTAGGTGGAAGAAAGCAACCACATCATGAAAAAAACTGGTCAAAAATTTCAGCAACGGAAAAAAAAAAAAAAAATTCCAGATTGTTAAAGAACATTCAGCATCTTGATGAAGTCTTACCCTGTACTGTAACAAAATGCAGAGAATTCTGAGGTGCTCGTATTAAAACATGGGATAAGAAGTTATGGTAAATTTATGATGTCAATTATTTAGAAAAAAAAAGCATTGCTGAATTTCAGGATCTCCTTCCAAATATTTCATAAGCAACACATGAGATACAATTAGATGAATACATCGCTCATTATTATTCATTTGACTGTCTTAGTAAAGCAATTAACTCCATCTTTAAACTCAATAACAAGAAAGAAATTATTTACTGACTTTGTTCTCTGTTATATCAGGTTATATACAATGCTTCTTTCTTCTTCCTAGAAAATGGTAATGCTGCAGTTTTTTATATTAACCTTCATTTTTCTTGCTGAGTTCACAGAAGAAAGGAAACTATTAATAATAATTTCTTCTGTTCTGATAAATGCAGATGATGTTCTGATGCCTTTTAGCTTAGCTTTCATAGCAAGAAATCTTTCTTAGTGAGACTTGTAAGTTTGGCAATCAGATTCATGCATGAAGTAAAACCAAAGGGAACTCCAAAAGAGCATTATAGTCATTGATTGTGGCCATTGTGAAATAGCTCAAATCTTCACACGCGGACAACAAAAGTAGTAGGATCACACTTTGTCTTTGTAAACACTGCCTGGCATTAAATTAAATCTACTCATAAAACACTGCAAAGGCATTTCAGAAGCCACAGCTGACAGCTCCCTTCCATAACAGGACAGATTCCAAAGCCTGGCTCAGCCAGTCTTCATTTGGGATATAAGACAGGGAAACATAAATCAAGCTATTTTCACCATTTTTCTGGAGCCAGCTGGAAGCCACTTTTGCCTCTCAGTTACTCAGGGGATGATCTAATGGGACACCTGGCTGACAAGTAATTGAAGGTGTTCCAGAAATTTACCAAGCCTGATATTTCTACACTGCATAGCATGGTGGCAAGACGTCTTTAAAACTGACTTTAACTCACTCAGTTACCTTTACCATCTTTACCTTTTAACAGAGAGAAGTGAAGAGGTAACCAATATGAAAAAAGAGGAAAAACTAATCAACATGTTGTCTTTATGTTAGTTGGTTTATCACCTGTCCAGACAGTGGTGAAGACTTGCTTTCTTAGAACAACCTAGAAAATGCCAGGATGCAGAAGAAGTCAACACATCTCCCTGCCCTGCCACTGATTCCTCCAAAGGAGCATGGACACTGGCACCGCATGGTGGTTCCCTGAAGTAGCTGGAGTGCAATCGTGGAAAAATGCAGCTCACGTACAAGGTAGGATAACTCAGGGTTTGCTTTTTGTGTTCCCCAGCTTGGGGTTTTGTAAGAGATTTTTTGTTCTTTTCTTCATTAAGAGAAAAATAAATCATCATTTGTAACTGCAAGTCCATTTTGACACCTCTGCATATGCCTACAGTTTCAGACATTGTGTATGGGAGGGAGCCGGTGACAGGTACAGTAGTGCCAGTTTTGTGGACTGAAGAAAGAGCTTCATATTCCACAAAGAGATACCACTGTTTAATATTCTGCTCCAATGCTTAGACTGCTGTTAGCTACAGGGAGTCGCTATTAACCATTTTCACACATGGAAAAAAGTGCTTTAGATTACAAAGATTTTCAGCATTGCTACAATTGGCACAAAATAATTGTAGAGTTTCTTTATTTCTTTTTTTTGTAGAAAGGAAAGAGAGAAGAACATTTACAAAAATGCATGATCCTGCTGAGCTGCTCCTAAGGGCGATGGGAGGAAGAGGGCAAGGGTAAGTGGTTATTGGCACAGGTTGATATTGCTCAGTAGATAAAGGAAGGAGAAAAGTTGTTCCACAATTTCCAAAATAATTTGCATAAAGATAAGTATGTCTTTAGTTACAGAAACTATGCAATATGTAAACTTTTGAAGATTTGGCCATTACTAAACCTGCTCAAATTCAAACTCCTTACTCTTAAGAATGAAATTTTTTTCTGTAACTTTGCTTTCAGCTTCCAATGCTTCACTGTGTAGTCCAGTTAGTCTATTTGTTCTGTTGACACTCACGGGCTATTAAATCCAGCTTGCTTTTTTTTTTTTTTTTGCATATGAAGGCCTTTAAAATGTATGTAAGTGCTCTTAATTTGACAGCAGTGTCAGGCTGGAAAAGTTTTTTGTTGGTTTTTTTTTTCATCCCTTCATTTTCTAGCATAGTAACATTCATTTTGATTGTTCTGACTGATCCCATTGGCCTAGGCACACTTAACTGTTTTCTGTAGAATTATCTAGTGAAGCAAACAGCTGCATTTTATGGATCAATGAAAGGGAAAACTCAAAAGTCAAGGCAGGCAAAACAATTAAATGTTCAGATCTCATGTGAGAACAATGTGAGAAATCTTAAAAGAAAATATTTTTTGAGGCCTTTGGGATTTCAAATATAATTAGATGCTTTATGTTTCAGCTGAACCTTAAGAGCAAATTAAACTTTGTTCTTTTTTATTTTATACTAAATATTTCACATCTTAAGGTCAAAAAGATCTTGGCATTTGATGATTTGATAATATCTGCTTTGGTGGAATAGTGCCGATACAGTCCTTGAAACTGTGCACACAGTTGTAACAAAGAGTAAGATTATTATGGATTTTTTAAATCAGGATGAAATAAAGGTAGAAATCTTCTTTCAGTTTTTAGTCAAATACATACCAAGAACCAATTCTTCCATATGACGGAAACTGATATAACTCAAACTAAAGCAAAGGAGTTGATATCGGCTCAGAATCTAGGGTCCATGATATAAAACAGTATATTCTATCAAACACTTTCAAAACATGAGAAGAAATGTGCTCAAGTAACTGACTCTTCAAATAATTCTTCAGGTTTATTTAAAGTAAAAACTTCTTTAATTATTACTTACCTCTATTACCTATCAATATCTCTATTACCTATGTGAATCTGTGAGAGGTCCACTTGTCAATGCCACTATGATATATTATGCCCACATAGATAATATCTAATTAAAGGGATGCCTTTTTGAGCCGTGGCCCTGGGCTTGTCTCACAAGCAAAATCATATTTAAAACCTCTAACTAAAAATGAAATATGATAGAACTGTCAGAGACAGATGTGTCAATCCTTCTTTTATTTCAGTGTTTTACTGCATTTTTTTAATTGATTTAGTCTTCAGGTCTAACCATCTTTTGTTACTTGCTTTCTCAGAGAGAAAGAAATGATGCTGTACAGGACACAATGCATTTCACCTTTGTAATGCTGGTATTACATTTCCACAACCCTAAGTTGGCATTCCCCAAATCCTCCAGTTCATTTGACATCAATTTTCTGGTTGAAAACCCTGATCTGAAGGCTTGCTATGACACAAGCAAGACTTTAAAGAATTCTAAAATGTATCCCATGCAGATTCTTCTTAGTAAATGTAGTTGATGTGCACGAGCACATCATGTGAAGTAAAAGCAATATTTGCTATTTGTATAAAATATATTAGAGTTGTGTATTAGAAAACAAATGGGGAAAACAATTGAGCAAGATTGTTACAAATAAATGTGGCATCTAGGAACTCTGCATTTAGAAGCAGGCTAGGGTTCCTACTCAATTGGGTCTGTGAGACCTGGCACACTGAAGGGAGCTGCCAACTTTGTGGATAAGAGGCATGAATAACCTGCCTCTTAGGACATCCAGCATGTCTCTTCTACACATTTCCTTTCAAAGGAAATAGGTTCCGAATGCAGGTGAAACAAAAAAAAAAGGAAGTAGCAAGGGCAAATGTTTTGGAAATTTGCAAAAACATTTAGAATTGTTCATTTTTTATATTGAGATGAAGTTCTGAATCTTCCAAAGTCAACTTGGTCCTGGCTACATCTATATGGCTCTAAGAACTTTGCATAGAATTGTAGAATCATAGAATGGTTTGGGTTGGAAGGGACCTTTAAGGTCATCTAGTCCAACCCCCCTGCCATGGGCAGGGACATCTTCAACTAGATCAGGTTGCTCAGAGCCCCGTCCAACCTGACCTTGAACGTTTCCAGGATGGGGCATCTACAACCTCTGTGGGCAACTTTTTCCAGTGTTTCACCATCCTCACTGCAAAAAATTTCTTCTTTATACCTAGTCAGAATCTTTCCTCTTTGAGTTTAAAACCATTACCCCTTGCCCTATTGCTACAGGCCCTACTACAAAGTCTGTCCCCATCTTTCTTACAAGCCACCTTTAAGTATTGAAAAGCCACAATAAGGTCTCCCCGGAGCCTTCTCTTCTCCAGGCTGAACAACCCAACTCTCTCAGCCTTTCCCCATAAGAGAGGTGTTCCATCCCTCTGATAATTTTTGTGGCCCTCCTCTGGACCCTCTTCAACATGCGGCAGTTTGCGCGGCAGTTCGCGCGG
>NW_009186815.1:0-12283 GCF_000690835.1 Fulmarus glacialis
GAACAAGACCAGCCCCAAAACTGAGCCCTACTGCAGAAATTTAGAAACCTATTTCCTTTTAAAGTTTAAAAACCTATTTCCTTGTTAAAGTTATTCACATCTAATTCACACTCATTAATTTAGGGTAAGCATAATTAAGTTCTATACAGCAGACAAATGTTAGACACCAGATCCTTCCACTTAAGGATTTAAAGTGTCTTTCTCTTTATTCCTTTCACCCTTTTCAAAGAGTGATGTTTTCATAATTATTTCATTATTCTTTTCTATTTTGAGTAATGAACCCAAGTAAGAAGTAAAGACTTAGTTCAATTACCTGAGCTATAGCTGGCAGAGGATGAAGTCAAGATAACAAAATGCTATCTTTCTTAACAGAAAGGAAGAGAAATCTCATAAACACCATTGTTGGAATTTTTATTGTGATGCACAAAGACTGATCTAACAATAACATCTTAGTAAATGAAAGTAATAAATAAATGGCTTTGGGGCCAAGACTTATAAAAATAATAAAATGTATGAAATATCTCAGCATCATTTAGAAATATTAAAAAAGAAACATGTACTGTGATGAGAAGGGTAGCCACTGTTGTATGTAACTTATGTTCTCAACTGTGGGAAGAAGCACTTAGAAGGGTTTGCTGAAGAACACAGTGCCAGATCATCTAGTACTCAGCTCCAATAAATTTTACAACCCCCCTGTACAAAAAGTCATCTAAATGTGTAATTGTCCTTGAAATGCTGAATTGTTACATATTTCTTTTTTTAAAATGACATAATCTCATTCTCAAGATTAGCAGTTCTGTCTGCACACACACACATATATATGCACATATGCATATATATATGCACACAGACACACACAGAGACACACTTTGCCTAAGGTGAATCTCTTTTTCTATATGTATCACTGCTGCCATGAAGAGTTGTAAATTGCTTGTTCTATCTTGCAACATTATTTGCAGTATATTTTCTGATGATGGCTTTCTGTTAGCAAGTATGCAAAACAAAAGCTGTAACATATTTCCTGATAAATGAGGAATGGCCCTCGGAGATGGCTAGAAGAGCTAGCACAAAGATATTTGTTGAGGTATCTAAGCCATGCCATAAATGGCTGAGGCACTTCAGGCACAGACCTTTTCAGACAGAGAGAACGGAACTTATCCTTGCATCTTGTAATGAAGTTCCCTCCAAGTGAGAGGAAAGGTATGGATTCTGCTCCAAGGCCCGTGCAGGTTTTCAGTTATCCTCATAAGCCGTCCATCTTTCTCTGTAAGCCCTGACTGGTTTGGTAGAAGATCTGGTTGCTTGTTTCACCCAGCTACTGCCCTGCTTTGCACCACTTGTGTGGCAGCTGACTCCGGGGGTGGAAAGCATCGCAGCAGCGTGTAATTGCTAACACAATAAGAGTGTTATTCTTCTTCTCCATTAGTGCTTGCAGCTTCATGCTCCCTTTCTAATCTCTGCTATGCACCAGCCTCTATTTGTCACTGGCCCTACAATTATCAAAAAGTTATTCACATTATTATGCTGTTGCAGGAGATAAGCTAGACTGCTGCACAGAGCAATTCCAAAATGTAGCTGAAACATGATGATGTAATGCAAAGGGAAAATCAAATACGTGCAGAGAATAAAATAACCACGGTCAGTCCGACTGTGAAAACACTGTAAAATACAACCAGCCTCTAAATAGTTTGTAAGTATACTGATTAAATAAGCATTTAATGTACATCACTTCACCTGCTCAAATGCTTAATGGTGTAATTCTATCATGTTCTTCCCACTCCCAGCTGGGACAACCTGGAATTTATACAGTAATAAAATGCACCCCATTTTAATTAACCTTTTTTTTTTTTTTTAAATCAATATGGCACTGATAATCAGGTAATTTCCTTAATCCCTTTTTCAGCAGAATTTATCCACTAATTATTAGTTATTCTTTCTTGTTCTATTACACCTGCTTCAAGATAACAGTAGATTATCTCTGGAGGAAAAAGAATGGTCAAAACTGTAGCCCTGATTTAGAGACAGAGAGATGTTTTTCAATTCGTGCTATTGCATTTGACAGCTTCGAGCTTCCCTGTACTGTAGTACTAAAAAGCCACTTGCAGAGGCATTTAACAGCAAAAAGAATTAAGCAGGCAAACAAGGAAGCTGTAATTGAGCTAAATCCTTGTTTTCAGCTCAGGAATCTTTCCTAAGGATGGCCTGTCATCTCCTCAAGATGTGGAGCAGGAGTATAAGGACATAGATCAGCCCTCTGGGAAAGAGCTTCTATTAGACGTCGCCATGGATTGTGGCAGAATGTTGGCTTGTGAAACCTTTTCCAAATGGTAATGGGACAGAGAGGGTCAATAAGAACAAGGATCTGGGAGGAAATGGCTATTAAAAAATGGTATGCAGCAAGAGGAAATGTTAACGAGTCAGAAATTGCTACCAATAGACATCAGAACTCTGTTTTCCTTCTGGCAAAGTAGAAAGGTCCCTTCTGAGATCCCCAAGTGTAATGAGCATGTGTTGAGACGAAAGGTGTGCTGTGAAAAACGAAATGCTGTTATACCGTTAAAGATCATTTTGTAATGTGCAGATATACAAGGCTCTTATTCAGGGTTGCCTTGCCAACTTAGATTTTAGATCTTTAAAATATGCTTTCTGGCATGTCATTAGTTATCTGTTTATCCATTACAGAGTAGGAGGGAAGTCTCTGAATAGCATGCTGCATTTAGAGTTATTATCTGAGAAAACAATACCTGCCTTGCAAAGTTCATAATAGGCAGGACGTGAGCTGTGTTTGCAGCTAACAGTTCTGCATTTAAAAAGCACCTTCCTTTTGTTTACTTGTCAGCTCCCTTGTTTCCGCACAGTTCTTCCAGAGACAAAAGAACAAATGTCATCCTGTAAACAATGGGGGAGTACCAAAGCCATATAAGTTGGCAACCAGAGCTTTAGCATAAGTAATAAGGTTTTCTTGTTACTGCAACTCAGAAATTCAAGGGCATGTCAAAAGGGAGCAGTGTGTTTACCATTACGCTATTGACATCTATTATACTTTCTTTGAAAGGAGGTTAATATTTCAAATAATAAAAATTAATGGGAGTGCCATTCCTCAGCTCAGTTATAAAGTATGCTAAAATGGTCAACAGGTTTCTCATACATCATTGACTGGGGAACGTGGGCTACAGAAGGGAGAGAGAAAGAAAATTTCAAGAGCAGGTTTCTGTAGTGAATAATTTAACCATATGGCTATTTAGCTTGTGACCTAATTCATTGACAGGGATGTCAGGTATTTTATGTTGCACCTGGAGTAGAGACACACCACCCAAAAAATGGCATTTTACTACAAGCAGCGGACAGAAGAAAAACCACAGGCTGACAAGGTCTCCTTATTACTTTTCAGTCTAAAGCTCACTATTTTCTTCTGGCTCTCTGAGGAAGCATATTTTCTTGGGTGTATTATAAATGCCCTGTCCAGATCAGCAGGATTGTAACACTATTAAAGCTTCCCTTGGAAAGGTGAAACAAATGCTTTCAGTGAATGCTTGAAAAATCATGACTTTTATGGAAGGATCCTGTAAGTTTGGAGGACATCTTCAAAGGCCAGCAACTACTTATGCTCAGCTTTAATTCATCTTCATAAGACAGTTGCAAACTGTGAAATACACAGTTTGGAAATCTAACTACAATTGGTAAAGTTAAGATTAAAATACCTGTGTTTTGTGGCTTATGGCATGTGTAGAGGTAGTTTACCACATATTTGTTAAGGAGAGGGCAGTTTTATGAAACTACTTTTGAAATGGTTTTACCTTACTGCAAAACACAAATACCTGATGTTCAGAGATAATTATTAACTACTTATGTTAAAAATTGAAAATTGAAACTGAAATAATAGAAATGGGAGACTTTGCTTTATCAAACATGTAAACTTATGGATCACAGATTTGTGAAAGCATTTACCGTTTCATGCATTTAAATCCCACTGACTCTGAATTCTGAGCTAGGGCATACGGTAATGATTTATTCTTCCTAGGTACATACTCTTTCTGGTAGTCTTGGCAGAAGAAAATACATATCAAGTAAGATACCTGATACAGAATAATAAGGATTCACAATAGAAAAAACACATTTTCTCTTTTCCTTCTCTCATCCTCTCCGGTCCCCTCCTCCCTCCAATAGCTGTTACCTAAACATGTTTATAAGCAGGGATTGTGTTGCATCACATTTGATGAATTTTGTGTATACCAGCATTCAAAGAAAACAGAATTCAAGAGGTTTTGTGAAAACTTACAGGTTGTCGAATCCATAGTAATAATTCTGTGCGGATATAGAGACATGCTGCTTTTTCTTTAAAAAGTTTTTTAAAATTCCAGTGACACCTCAGTGATTCCTTTACTTGATATTTTACCCTAATTTATCCCATAAAGTCTATAATTTCGTGGTGTGATACTCCATTAACAATGTTAATAAGAGTTCAAACTCACCAAAAAAGGGCACCATGCAGAATTGGAAAGGAAAAGTAAAATTTATCAGAGAGAATTAGAGCAGCCATTATAGAATAAAAGTTACATATGATACTAAATATTTTTCTTCACTGTGTAAAGGGCACATTTAAAACAGGATAAAACAGAAGAGAACTCATCTGATATATTGGCACAGCTTTGCTGTGAAAAATAAACAATAAGTAACGAATCACAGATTCATGGAATGGTTGGGTTTGGAAGGGTCCTCTGGAGGTCATCTTGTCCAACCCACCTGCTCATGCAAGGCCACCTAGAACCAGTTGTCCAGGACCATGTCCAGATGGCTTTTTAATGTCTCCAAGAATGGAGACTCCATAACCTCCTGGGCAACCTGTGCCAGTGCTCAGTCACCCTTATAGAGAAAAAGTGTTTCCTGATGTTCAGGTGGAGCCTCCTGTGTTTCAGTTTGTGCTCATTGTCTCTGGTCCTGTCACTAGACACCACCAAAAAGAGTCTGGATCTGTCCTCTTTGAACCCTCCCTTCAGGTATTTATTTACATTGATAAGATGCCCCCAAGCCTTCTCTTCTCCTGGCTGAACAGTCCCAGCTCTCTCAGTACCTCCTCATAGGAGACATGCTCCAGTCCCCTCATCATCTTCCTGGTCTTTCATTGGACTCTCTCCGGTATACCCATGTCTCTCTCGTGCTGAGGAGCCCAGAACTGGACACAGTACTCCAAGTGTGGCCTTGTGAGTGCTGAGTAGAGGGGAAGGATGGATGACCTCCTTTGAACTGCTGGCATTACTTTCCTAATGCAGCCCAGGACACCAAAAGGGACCAGTAGCCTTTCTTTTCCTCTCCAAACCACAGTACAGATCACTGGTATAGAACTGTACAAATGAGAAAGAAGATTGCTGTTTACATTTTCTGTTGTATAATAAGAATATGTCTAATCAGACCAGAATTTGGCACAAGATTAATTTGTCCTATCAGTGGAAGTAACAATATATGCTTCTTGCTAATTAAGAATGGAGAAGTTAAAAAAACAGTTATCAGTTCTCCAATGTAAATGCCACCACATTACTGAATATATGGGTCAGAAAAATGTACTCTGTTGAAACCTTTCACTAATAAAACTGGGAAATTCTTGATGGAAAGCTGGAAATGTGGTTTTAGATTCTTACAAAAGGCCATTGAAAAATGTTCCTGCTACCTTACACCTTCAGTTTATATGAAAACTTAAAAAATAATGTACGTGATTTCCTCCTTGCGTGCATAAGAATTGATGCCCAAATTCTTCAAACACTTCAATACGCCCTTAATTTTGAGTATAAACTGAGCTGAACTATTTTGAACTCAGAAGAATTGTGTTCAAATGCTTAAAATTAGCCCTAGCTCATGTGAAGATATGACATCTGGTACATTGGCTCATGCTTATGTATCACTGAAATTTTTAATGCTGCACGTTTCAGTGACACTTTCAGAAATGCAACTCTTATCTCCAGATTATGACTTCTTCTGTTGTTCGGCCATGTGTTTCCTCAAAACTACCCTGCCCCCTCCCAGCAATCAACAGCAGAATAATTTTAATTCTTTGGGAAATAAGAGAGCCCTTAAAAAAAAAAAAAAAAAAAAAAAAATACCATCCTTCTATGTCTGTATAACTCTATTTGTTAAAAGTCACAGTCTTGGTTCAAATATTTAATTACTTTACCTCTCATGTACGCACAGTATACAAAGAGATGTAGCCATCCAGACAATAAGGCCATAAAAGATGAAAGTCACAAAATCAATTGTCGTCTTTTGTTTTCCATCTCCCCTCTTCAAAAGAAATAATCTCAGGCAATACAAAGAGAAGATAAACACAGAATGCAGTTAAAAGTGAAATGAGAGATAAAGAAAATATTTGCTTCCTGAGCTATTCCCACCTGATATAAAAGATAAAAAATCAGACTTTCAAGATGATATTGACTGAAATATTTATCTTATTTATTCTGCCATCACACTTCCTTAGTGTGTGTGCGCAGAATTTGGTGTTCATTAAAATAGTAGCATTTTCTGGTCTTTCAGATCATGCTAACTAATCTTTCCTTGAACTGTGGAAACAGTGAATCTTGCTAGATGTAATAAAAATACCAACCAAAGCAAACATCTTGCTTTTTCTTTCTCTTCTTTATGCTATTGTTATCGTATCAATCTTACAGTTGTATGCCTGTTTTTTTATTTGATGTTTTATACATAACAAATTTGGCAGAATTAGCAGTTAATATGTTTGTGAAAATCATCTCTCACACACCAAATGCAGCTACCATCATCCACTATTATAACTTGAATCATGGAGGATAAACAAGTGAAGAATAACTTAACATTCCAGCAAGTCAGCGAAGAAAGAACCTACTAGAACTGAATTACCAAAATGAGTGAATGTGAAAATACTACCTACCTCTCATATATTCATACCAGTCTTCGATGTTTGGGTGGTTGCCACTGAATTGTCTGCCGTTCTACTGTAGGGAACTCCCTTTACGAAATACTGAATGCTAAATCATTACATAAATCAGAATTTTAAAAGATGCTCATAGGATGAAAACTGAACCTGTCTTGGAACCATGGTATAAATGCTCAAACAGTTCATGCTATAAATATTCTAATAGTTGAAACTTAAAAGAAACAGCTAGAGTTGATCTAAAATTCCCTCATAATGTACATTTCTTTGTGAAAAAAAGTTTAATGTGCTTTACTAAACTTGACAAAGACAAATATTGTGGACAACTAAGGACAGTGTCATCAGCGGATCATTAAACCTGATGACACTGGTTTAATGTGTCATTAACATGTTAATGTGCCTGATAATGGAGAGTTTCCTCAATGCACTACTATTTGGAAGAAGATCTCCCGCATCTTCTAGCTATAGTAGAACAGGCACAAGGCCTCCTCAGAAGCAAAGGCAAAATTGACTCTTTTGCTCTTTTTCATCCTTTCAGCACTAAAATTTATTTTTGTAGGCAAGATTCAGTCAAGATTAAATGCAAGAGAGGGATATTTTAGGGGAGTAAAACCCTGGAAGAGGAAAGGCTGAGAAATCAGGTGTGTTTCAGGGAGCTATGAGATATTAGTTCACTTTGGCTGGCTGAGAAGCTTTAGAAGAGAGAATAGAGAAGCTGGATAAGCATTACTTTGGGAGGTTTTGAGGTTTTTGAAGTCTACCATCAGGGACAGTATAATCCCATGCAACAATATGAGTCGTGTCCTGCAGGGGTCCGTATTGAGACCAGTACTGTTTAATATCTTCATCAGTGACATACACAGTGGGATTGAGTGCACCCTCAGCGAGTTTGCAGATGACACCAAGCTGAGTGGTGCAATCGACACACCTGAGGGACGGGATGCCATCCAGAGGGACCTGGACAAGCTCGAGAAGTGGGCCCATGTGAACCTCATGAGGTTCAACAAGGCCAAGTGCAAGGTCCTGCCCCTGAGTCGGGGCAACCCCCACTATCCATACAGGCTGGGGGGTGAAGGGATTGAGAGCAGCCCTGCCGAGAAGGGCTTGGGGGTACTGGGGGATGAAAAGATGGCATGAGGTTCAACAAGGCCAAGTGCAAGGTCCTGCCCCTGGATCGGGGCAACCCCCACTATCCATACAGGCTGGGGGATGAAGGGATTGAGAGCAGCCCTGCCGAGAAGGACTTGGGGGTACTGGTGGATGAAAAGCTGGACGTGAGCCAGCAACGTGCACTCACAGCCCAGAAGGCCAACCGTATCCCGGGCTGCATCACCAGCAGCGTGGCCAGCAGGGCAAGGGAGGGGATTCTGTCCCTCTGCTCTGCTCTGGTGAGACCCCCCCCTGCAGCGCTGCGTCCAGCTCGGGGTCCTCAGCACTGGAAAGACATGGACCTGTTGGAGCGAGTCCAGAGGAGACCACAAAATGATCAGGGGGTGGAACACCTCTCCTATGAGGACAGGCTGAGAGAGTTGGGATTGTTCAGCCTGGAGAAGAGGAGGCTCCGGGGAGACCTTAAGGCAGCCTTTCAGTACTTCAAGGGGGCTTATAAGAAAGATGGGGACAGACTTTTTAGTAGGGCCTGTTGCAATAGGACAAGGGGTGATGGTTTTAAACTAGATACAAGGAAGAACTTTTTTACGATGAGGGTGGTGAGACACTGGCACAGGTTGCCCAGAGAGGTGGTAGATGCCCCATCCCTGGAAACATTTGAGGTCAGGTTGGACGGGGCTCTGAGCAACCTGTAGTTGCAGATGTCCCTGCTCATTGCAGGGAGGCTGGACTAGTTGATCTTTAAAGGTCCCTTCCAACCCAAACCATTCTATGATTCTATGATTCTAATACAGAGTCAACTGGCTGGAAACCAACTGTAGAAAGTCCTGACGTCCTGGAGGACAAGTTGAACATGTTACAAATGTGTCATGACAGCAAAGTGCAACAGCATCCTAGGCTCTGTTAGCAAGAAGGTAACCAGCAGGTCCAAGGACGTGATCCTTCCTCTCTATTTGACATTTGCAAGATTGCACTGGAGTGTTGGATCCAGTTTCGGGCTCCTTAGTATAAGAAAGTTACTGACATACTGAAGCGAATCTGCTGGTGGGCCACCAAGATGATGAAATGGCTGGAAAATATGATGTACTGTGACAGCCTGAGAGAAATGGCTATGTTCAGTCTTCATAAGGGTCTTCTCATTTCTAAGGCTGATTGTTTACTTACTTAATGTAATTCATAGGCTATGGAGGGGCTAACCATTGTTTTCATCTACACCTTGGACACTTGTAGACAAGGTGAAGATAGACTCTTCTCGGAGGTTCACAGAGAAAAGATGAGAGAGGGTAGTCACAAGATGCAATGAAGGGGATTTCAAGTGGAAACCATTAAGGGCAGCTGAGGCTAGTGGATGGAATGACCTGAGGCCAGTTGAGACAAGAGGCTACTCTCCAACCCCAATCTCACATCCCACCAGTAGTAAGGCTAGGCATGAATTCCCAAACAGGTACACGCACAGTCTGCAGTCACAGCTGATCACAGACAGGTTAATACAGAGCATAATACATTCACAAACACTCATATAAGTTAAGACAGTACTAATAGTCCAATCTTGTCTTTAAGGATTTTTCTCATTGAAGACCTCCTTTCACAGATTTCTCCAATATATGGCTCCCAGATGTTTGATCTCTCTTGTATCCAGCTCCTAGACCCTTTGTCTCCCTGGGAGCACACCCAGACCTATTTATCTTGCAACCAGAGTTCTCCTACCCACCAACTAGTCCAGCTTGAAGTTTTCTCACAGATCACTTGCACATACATACACACACAGAGAAAGCAGTAAAAGTGGAGTTTCGCAAAAAAGATAGATCAGAGTGCTATGATCAGGTGGAGGCCTCAGCAGCCTGCTCACACACCACCAGGCTTTCACACACCACCACCCTTTTATGCTCCCACTTCATTTCCTCCCTGGTCCACCTCCATCCTTGCTTTCAGCAGTTTCCTTTTTTCCTGTCCTCTCTCTATGTCAGTAAACTCAAAATGCCTTCTCTAAATCATGAGAAATGTAAATATGGTGGTGTTTTGTTTTGCTTTCTTTCAAAAAACTTTACTTTTTTCTTTTTTTAACTAGAGCATTATATGTTTGAGGCTGGTGCTGCCGCCTCGAAAGGGAAAAGTCCAAAACAACTTGACAAGGGCTGAGGACTTTCTGGAACATCCATGGTCATCCCTGACCCACGGAAAACATGGGAAGCGTTTGTATAGCTGAGGTGAGAAATTCAGTGAGTGAGCTGAGACCTCCTTCTTCCTGTCCCAGAGACTGTGATATTTGGCAAGGCTCTGCTGTAATTTACTTACTTGAGCAAAGCACCTGCTGTTGCCTACACATCCCTGAGCAGGACATGGTGTGTAGGGGGATGGCACAGTGCTTGAGGCTGTATGAAGGTCCAGCCAGGGACAAGGTGTCAAACCTACAGCTGTACTATTCATCCCACCATCAGCAGTGACCACCCATCTCTCAGACAATAGACTACGGGATGGAAGAGACTAAAAAAAGAAAGGGACTGAGCTCAGAAAACTCAGAGAGAAGCATTTGGAAAAGGAGAGGGAAGCACTCATCTGATGGTTCTCAAACTTCTCTGTGAGAAATCAACATATTGAAGGACGGCATGAGAATGGTGCCCTACAAATGCACTTTGAGCACCTAAACTGGAATCCCCTTCTGGGGGGTATTTTTTTGACTGTTCACAGGTTAAACCTAGAAAGACTAAGCACTCTCCTCCTCACACTACTCTTGCAATAGTAAAACATTTTGAGCAGCGCAACAATGCACACACCCTGTTCATTTAAAAATTCTCTTCTGTTAGTCTGCTAAAACCAAGTTTAAAGCTGTTCATTTATGAAAGCAGAGAGACCTTTTTTCACAATGTGCTAATTCGCAACAACCTATTAAGTTGCACCACAGGCTCCGTTGTGTGCTTAGACACAAATTGCTGAGAGAACACGTTTTAGTGCATTTCATTTCCGTGTATTCAGTCACAATATATTCACAATTCTGTGGATTGCGAGGTAGATGTAAATAAGTTTCCCCCTTGTATATAAGCAAGCACTTGGTGGTATATTTCCTTGCTGATTGAAAGTAAATGGATAGCAACATTACAGTGCTGTAAATCATAATTTGTGCCTGGCTTCTTGGATCATCAATTTCAAAATATATCAGAACATATTGTTATAAAATAAACAGTATGACTCAGTTTGAGGCTTTCTTGCTCCTTCGGGTGCTGAAAGTACTGCAAAGTGCTCCAGAATTCAGTCAGTTGCCTCCCTTCAGAGGAGCTAATAAACCGAGGTTCTTTCTCCCTGTCTCTGGGATTAGGCTAAATCCAATTGCATCTTTCAAAACAAATACAGCTGCTGGTTAAACATCCTTTCTGATGTACGAAAAAAGTAAGAGTCGAATTCTTCATGTCTTATCAAATCCAGTTAAACCACAGGTGCCTTCAAGGTCTCTAATCTTATACCCTTACACATACCGAAAACGCCTATAAAAGCCAGAAACCAATTTCTGACATATAATGTAGGCCCTTCCCCCTCACCCTTTTAAATGGAATCAGTGTTAAGGGAAGTTCTTTTATAGGTCATTTTAATCACTAAACCAAGAGCAACGAAAATTATAATTCAATTGATCTGCCTTTGTCGTCTCTAAGTATTTACATTACTGACTTTCTTTTCAGCTTAAGTTGAATCAAGATCATCCCTGGTCAATCTTGTTGACATACACTCCTCTACTAATCGTATTTAATGAAAATTGCAGGGATATCAAAATCATTTATACAATACAGGGGAAAAAAAGAACCCTTCTCACCAAGGACCAAGGACAAAACATGACATATCCAGGAAGCGTTGACTACATCGCATATAAAAACAACATATTTTTAAAGATTATTTTGCATCTACAGGGTACATAATGAATGATCACAATTTAAAGTATGACAGATTCAAAGAAAGACATTGGCTAACTTATTATATGCATAATAAGGAATACATAATATATAGGAAATACTCAGATAATGTTGTTTATGGCATAATTTTATAATTTTTTTTCTTAATGTGGGTTTTGTGAAATTTTTTTATCCTTTTGAAAAATTTACTGCTTATTCAAGGTTCAGCTCTGTAACTGGCAATCCTCTCAGTATGTTAGTAAGACTATAGAAATGAGGCAACTAACTCTTTTCACATGCCCTGCAATACTTCAAAGTGCAATATCTTTTCTTACAAATGCAGCAAGCAGACTGTTTTGGAGTCAAACGTGAATCTGATACTCTGGTTGCATATAGT
>NW_009186816.1:0-3304 GCF_000690835.1 Fulmarus glacialis
GAGCATGACGTCACATGGTATGGAATACGTAATTAGCCAGCTGGGCTGGCTGTCTTGATTATGTTCCCTCCCATCTTGTGTACCTAGCTCAGTCAGTACACAAGACTGAGTCCTTGGACTAGGAGGGTACTTAGCAACAACTGAAAACATCAGTGTGTTATCAACATTCTCCTCATACTAAATCCAAAACACAGCACTAGGAAGAAATTTAACCCTATCCCAGCCGAAACCAGGACACCCTGAAAAGTAAAATAACATCCCCCAAAACATAGGCCAGCAGAAGGATTTCTCAGAAGTTATCTAAGGGCTTATTGTTGGAGGGAAAAATTCTGGAGCAATGAGGTACTGTAATAAAAGTTGTTCTGAAAGCACAGGGCTAATGGGAACTGGCTTCAGAGTTGGAGTCTTGTGCTTGATCTATCAAAAAAAGTATTTTCCTTGAATGATGGCATCTGGACAAATCTCTCTCTCAAGTGGATTCTCCAGTGTCTGGTAATGTACGAGCTCCCACTGCAGACTCTCCCTGAGCGGTCTATGCAGCCAGCTATTTTCACAGACTTTGCAAGAGCTTAATTTCTCTGAGATCGCTAGACCTTTGTCAAACCTGCATGAAAACAGACAAGAGACTCAGCAGACTTCATCTTCCCATTTCAGTTGATCTGAAAGCTCTCTAGCCATGTATTTAGAAAAGCCTTAATTTGAACATTTCTTTTAATGCAACTGCCTAATGTTTTCTGGTAATAGAATTTTTTTCATCTCACGGCTCTGCTAGTAATGCCGTTTATCAATGGGCATTTTGAGAGACTGTATTTAGTCTAACTTGTGACATTTTAATGTGGTCTGAGTGTCACAAAATTTTGGCCAGGCATCCTCTGAAAATCAGGGCCTTGGAGAGATGGCAAATCAAACACTCAGAATCAGTCATCATTTTTGAAATATTGGTTTATGCTCATGTTAAAATAAAAAAAAGGGAGGGAAATGGTAAAGCCTGTTAGGTAGGAAAAATACCTATGAGTAAGAGTGGCAGGATTTAGACTGCAGTAGTTGTCATCAGGTACAACCCCCATGTAGACTTTTTGGGGGGCTGTACAGCACTGTCTGAACATGGACAGGCTCCAGCTGAGGTTTTTCTGGAGGCAATGATTGCCTACAGCATCTTCAAGAAACAGGTCTGTTTCTAGGTGCTTGAATATCCAAACCAGTGCCTACTACACACTTCCAATTCTAAAACTTTAGGCTATATTGCATGGTGGGGACTGAGAAGACTTCTGATTCCAGCTGAGTTGTTTAAACACAAAAATACATGACAGTTTCCAAGTCCTGATTGTCTCAGTCGTCTCTCACCCTCACATAGTATAGGTAAATATTACTCATGAAAAAAAAGATTAGGGTACAGTTAAATATTAACAACCATCTGTGCTCTACTGCTTTCAGGTCAAAACAACAAGAACACAGTTTTATTCCTTGGCTTCAAGAATGAAGGGCAGTGACTGCTGAAACTATACATGGTTAAGGTGGGGAATCCTAAATCACAGATTCTTGAGAAGATCTAGATTAAAAATTGTGAAATGTTATGCAAAGCCCTAGATAGTGTAGTGTTCAGCAGCATAAACCCATGACTGTATATTTGGTGTCCCAGAGCCTGCAGGCTTGGGATGGCATGAATGCTTCAGACAGAAACACGGGGTAGAGTTCATAGTGCATTTGGGTATTGCTCAGCACGGGGGAAATAATGTGTGTTACTAACGCTTCTGTGCGTTTCTTAGCAATATATCATCAGGTTACCTATGGTGAAGACTGCAGGCTAGCGTTTCAGGTCAAGTCATTCTGCAATGCCATGTTAAGGTGGTGATTTCCTTCCAAGAAGGGAGCTGCGACAGGGTCAGGGGTTATATTGTGTGTGTGTGCGTGTGTGTGTGTGTGTCCTGTGCTCCTGCTCACACTGCACTCACTTTGTTGACCAGACAGTCGCAAGCCTTTAACATGATGGCCGAGGGGAAAAAAAAAAACACAGTGGTTTGGCTGATAGCAGAGAGACACATTTCTTTAACCGAGCAGCTCAAAAACCAGCCTCAGGCGGTTCCCTGATGACTACTATCACCAAATTATGTTGACTGAAAGGAATTTATGTTCTTTTTGTCCCAGTAAACTATTAAACTTATTCATGTAACTGGTCATCACTAAATGCTGAGAATCCTTAAGGGTTACCTTGGAAAAAAGGTTCAGGTGTACAACAACTTTTTATTTTGAACTGACATCATGGGGGATCACAGAGGAGAGAACAAAAGGAAAAGGGTAGGGTTATTTTTACAGCTGGAAGTATAGTAGGATTTTCATTTAAATCAGCTGAAGAAATAGAATCGATGTCTATAGAGATGGAGGAATAAAGGGTAGTAAGGGACAGAGACAAAAGAGCTATTCAAGCCTAATGTTCAGAGAAATAGTTATACCTGTAATACTGTGTAATTACTAAAAATGCATTGCCCCATATAACGCTGCCAGTAGGACTTAGCATTATCTACTCCTTAATTTTTGTGACAAGATAGTGAAAGCTGCTCATATTTGTCTTCAAGTATGATATGACTGAAAATGGTCCAGTAAAAATGAATCTCATTAACCCTTTGAGGACTAATGTGGCACCAGGCACTGGTGGCTTCCTCCGGAGACAAGAGACAGGCTTTGGAGGACTGTGACAGAGAAATTCCAGTGAAATCTTGACCAGAACTGCAAAAGAAATCTGTGATTTGTGCGATTATAGTAATTAAACTGATATTTTTCTCATATAACAACACAATGGCAAGTCCTTCATCTTTTCTTTCTTTTCCCAGGGGGAAGTTGCTGTGCCCATGGAGAAGGAAAAAAGAGCATCTTTCCAAGTAACTTTGGTCTGACAGTGGATAAATTTGCAAGCAGTGACGTGTGACGTGAAGTTTTCAACCAGTATTTAATTAGAAACCAAATTTATGGTCTAGCTGTTACACAGAAATAACATCCTAATTCATTTAAAAGCTTAATTGAAAGTCACTTCAAAAGATTCTAGTCTTTCTTTCTCAAATATTTTAAGAGACTGTGTCTGGTTAAAAATGTGTAATATCTTTTTTCATAATCCCATGTGTCCCAAGCCTGACCATAGTTTTACTAGTAAATCAGTGGGGACAGTCTCTGGGATAAAAATTCCCCTTAAGGTTTTATGGGTTACTGATTATATAAATACCAAGGCCATTCTACTATGTGTTTAAAAGAAAGAATAAATCTTTGCTGATCTCTCTGTAGCAAGCACAAAGGAAGCCCAGCCAGTAAGACA
>NW_009186817.1:0-3630 GCF_000690835.1 Fulmarus glacialis
TTCTTCCTCTTGGACTATGGGGGGTTTATACCAAAGGCACGAGAGGAGCGGGCTCACCGCATGTCCCAGGGAAGGCTGCTCTGTGAATTGCAGCAGTGCCTAGGGGCCTCTACCGCTTGTAAGAAAGCCCTGTGCTTTCTCATGACTGCATGGACAGGCTCTGGACTCTCCAGCGACCATTTCTTACCCAGGCTTGTCTTACTGAGAAAAGAGCAAAACCTCCTTCTCCTCCTTCCTAGCTCATCACCAACCGAGCTGTGCTCACCCCATCTCCAAACCCAACTCCTAGAGCAGATGAAGCCTTCACTAACGTTTCTGCTTGGCTGCATATGCCATTAAAGCCCCTGTGTGCTCATGTTGCTCACCCGGGCTTCCTTCTGTAGCTCCAGGCTCACAAATGTTTTGTCTGCCAAGAAACATGAAAAGGCTTTTCTGACAACACGCACCCCGCGGGAAGTGCTGCGGTATCAGAGAGGGCCTGGCCTGAGGCTTGTCCGTAGCGTGGTGTTCTCGGCAGGCTGCAACCACCCTCTCAGGTGCAGGGGATCGGTGGTCTTGTAGTGCTCCCTGAGTGGCACAGGCCGTCTCATGGGGAAATCCACAGTCCACAGTGGACAAATGGACCAAACCTTGTTCACGCTGCTATCTGCTGCCCCTAGCTCGCATCTATGCCTCTCTGCAGCATCGCTGTAGGACTCTCAGACAGCTGCTCCCACAGCTTAACACCAGGGACTGGTCACCAGCAAAGCACAACACTCTCACACAATTCATACAGGGGCAAGCACCACCTCGAAACAGACCCCTATCTCAGCAGGGAAGCTGGGAGGTACTAATGAACTGTGTTGGACACGTGTGTCACAGCCCTCACTGAATGTCCTGAGGCCATTTCCCTGATGACTACCAGTTTCTGTGACATCCCGGACAGGGTTCAAAGAGCCGCCAATGGGTGCAAGCCCTGCTACAAACTGACAGGAACAAATTTTCTCAACCACAATCCACTTGGTCATCTGGGTTAGCTAATTCAGTGAAACAGGGTTACACAGGACATGGCTAAGAGGAGTCACAGGCTCTTGCTGGATTTCATTGCACTGCTCAGCCTCTGCTGTAATGACCTTCCATGCAGTCCCTCAGAGGTTCCCTCTGGCAGATGACACCCTTCCTTGGCCTCTTGGTGAATGGGAGGCCACTGTGACTGTCAGAAATGACATTATCACTGAAAATTTTGGTAAGTGGCACCTTCAGGCAAGTGCAACAGAATAGCGACAAGTGTCTTCCATACTCAGATCCCTTCTGCTTCTCAAAAACTATACATGATGCTCAAATAACAGGGCCTAAAACATGCCCCACGGTCAGAGCACCTGTGCTGGTATTTTGGAGTCATTAGGAAGCAGTGAGTAACACCACAGTGAGTAAGGTAGCTGATTAAGCTAACACCCCCATCTTCAAAACAGCTGTGAACTCTAGGCTGATGCTGTTCCAGACACACAAAGCCAGTCAAGCGTCAGCCATCCTCAGCAAAATATGAAACCCACTCACTCTTCTGCTATGCCCAGCACATTGCCGTATACCTGTCACGAATTTTCCATATCCAAATTAGTCAAGCAAAATCCATGCCAGCTTCAAAGCCGCTTCAAAGCCACCCTTGTGACTTGCATTCAATTTGTTTGTCATCAAGTTGTCCCCTGTTGCATGGCAAGCCACTCGTAGATGTGGTGGTGCATTCAGGGTATGTCTGGTAAGAGAGGAATAGCCTCTGTCAGTAGGAACAAAGAAATATGCGATGTCGAGCCTCTTGTTTGTCCCCCGGATTTCAGTCCGTTCTGCGTTATATTGCTTTTGCTGAGCAGACTTTGGACCACCTGAGGCCAACACTGGCAGTCCCCATGGAGGAAAAGAGCCAGAAAGAGCCACGTAAATATGTGGCCAAATGCAGATGCTGACACCTATAATCAGTAAATCGTTTCCTTCCAGACCCTGGAGGCCTGAAGACACCCAACACAGCAAATGTGCAAGCCGCTCTCTTGCTCAGTAAAATTCATGTCAGCTGGAAAAGGAGGCCTCAGCAGTCAGCATAAATTGCAGCAGCCCACGCGGCCTGCATCCGCTCACACCAGGGAATAAGACCAAAGCATCTTGGTGTAAATCTTCCCTGAGATACGCTCCATTGCTTTTCGCTTGCCAACAAGGATGAGGGCATAGCCGTTTTGTTATCCATCATTATCTGTTTTCATGTTCTCACAAACAAATGGGTAATATTCCCCCAGCAGGTAGCACTCTCCAAGGCTGGCCGCTGGGAATAGATGAATGCATTCATTGCGGGGACCTTTGCATTGAAACTGAACCCGGCTGATCTCTGCGGCACTGGGCTGTAAAGACAGGCTAATGAACACAAAAGGGGACAGTGAAGTTATGCCAAACATATGCTGTGTAATTGATTTCCAGATTTGGTTCCCTATCTGTATTACCAAAGAACAAAGGAAGAGAAAGACTTAAAATATAATGCAAGACAAATATTTCTCAATGGGATGTTTTTAAAAGTTTTAAAAATAAGGCATCATCTGCTCTTTAAGCCTTGACTATTATTCCATTTTCAGAACTTATAGCACAAATAATAACCACATTTTCTTTCTTTTAGAAGTATCCATGCAGGTCCTCAAATAGTTGGCTATCAATTTGAGGAATGAAAATCTTAGAGATGGCTCTCCCAGCCGAGGCCTCAAGAGGTAAGAGGATAATAACACTACGCATTAGCCCTAAGAGTTCCTGAAAGCCACGATCCCCCACAGACCCAGTTACTTCCATAGGGAAAGTTACTAGCATAGGGTTAGTTTCTTGGTAGCTGGCAAAGTTCTCTCCAGCAACTCGCGCAGCATTTCCTGCTGTCCCTTTCCCACTTTCTCAAGAAAACTGGGATGGAACAAAATAGCTTTTGAGCCAGAGTCGATTGCCATCCCCAGATGCTTTACATTCAACATGCCATCTGTGTTTTGTTTTCATGTTAAATGGATTTTGTAACAGTTTTTATTATCTACTATAACTAGAAACAACAGCAGGAAATCATGTAGTGCAAAGCAAGTATAGCGAGTGATTTGGCTTCACAATCACCGGCCATCAATCCTCCACTTGAATCCTCTCCATTGCGAGGCTTTTGCACGTGTATATGTGAGTGTTGTGGTTTAACCCCAGCTGGCAACTAAGCCCCACACAGCCACTCACTCAATCCTCCCTCGTGGGATGGGGGAGAGAATCAGAAGAGTAAAAGTGAGAAAACTCGTGGGTTGAGATAAAGTTTAATAGGTAAAGCAAACGCTGCACGCACAAGCAAAGCAAAACAAGGAATTCATTCACTGCTTCCCATCGGCAGGCAGGTGTTCAGCCACCTCCAGGAAAGCAGGGCTCCATCACGCGTAATGGTGACTTGGGAAAACAAATGCCATCACTCCAAATGTGTTCTTCCCCCAGCTTTATGTGCTGAGCATGATGTCATGTGGTATGGAATATCCCTTTGATCAGTTGGGGTCAGCTGTCCCGGCTGTGTCCCCTCCCAGCTTCTTGTGCGCCCCCAGCCGCCTCGCTGGTGGGGTGGGGTGAGGAGCAGCCAAGGCCTTGACTCTGTGTAAGCACTGCTCC
>NW_009186818.1:0-3036 GCF_000690835.1 Fulmarus glacialis
CACGTTATACTTGCAGTGCTCATTATCCAAATGATGCCACAATAAATTGGAAGTACTCCTACACTTTAAAGATGAACATTCTGGGACTTATTGTTCCGATGCTCATTATGATTTTCAGTTACTCACAAATTCTAAAAACATTATTGAGATGCAAGAATGAGAAAAAACAGAAGGCAGTCAGACTTATTTTTGTGATAATGATTTTTTACTTCATCTTCTGGACACCGTTCCATATTTCTTCTTTTTTGCATACATTTCAAAGTTCACTTTTTGAACCAAATTGTGAAATCAAAGGTCAACTGGAGAAAGCAATCCAAGTGACGGAAACAATATCAATGATCCACTGTTGTATCAATCCCGTGATCTATGCATTTGTTGGAGAAAAATTTAGGAAATATCTTTATGCCTTTTTCCGAAAGCATGTTGCAGCCCACCTCTGCAAAAAATGTCCAAATCTTTATCGTGAAAAATTAGAAAGAGTTAGTTCCACATTCACACCATCCACTGCAGAGCATGACATCTCTACTGGACTTTAACAATACATCACATTAGTTAGTAAATGTTGCATCACTTGCTTTGCCTTAAGGACTGCCTGACATTATTTAAGATCTTTATGTCAACCGCTACTGAAAACTGTATGACCCTCAGTTCTTGTGGTTAACTATTCCCTGGGGTTACAGCATTTTCCATTCTTAAACTAAGAGAATCAGTAAGTTCTCCAGGAAACGTTAACATCATAGCCGGATCACATCAAATTTGAATGGGGCCCAGAATAGTATGATTCTGTTTCTTGACCCAAATTCTATCCAATGAACAAATGCTAGTGAGATTTACCTGGGGGGAATACAATATTGAAGAGACTAAGGAGTAATATGTCATCTCACAAGAGCCATTTACTGTTATGTGAACATTTTAAGATAAACACTGTGAGGAAGTTTTGAGGATTGATGCACCTGTTCAGTATTCAACATTAATGGAACACCTTTTGGAAGTGACTGTATTCTTTCTGTAATATGGTCAAGCATTTGATAGGGGGAGGCTTTTAGTTTTCTTCATTTTTCCCCCCTACCCCTTATTTTCCCTATTCCATAAAAAGGAATTTGAGGATGAATATGAGATATATCAAGATAATATCTCTCCTCTGATGGGAGAGTTGACTGACCTTTAACTTACTGGGGCTATTTAACCCAAGGATTTATCTGTTAGCTAATAGTGTGGTAATTTTTAAACATAATCCTTTTGACTACAGGCTAAGTTATAGTATTTTGATTTTAGTTCTTGAGCTTGTTTCTGACAAATCATATCCCTCCAAGAAAAAGAGCACTTAACCAATAAAAGCACATCAGCAAAGATCTGCAAGGCCAGAATGAAAATTACCTTAGTATTCGGTATGCAAGATTTTGTATGAAAAAAGTATCAGGACCCTCTGAAGGATTTTGGAGACCATCATCACAGTACTGAGTGGAAGCCTCCCTAGTTCTGGACAGGTAAATCATGTGTGTAGAGGAAGACTTTACATGGCAGATGCAGTAAGTGTGTCAGGCTAGGCTCCTGCATGAGAAAAACATGCTCTTCACGTACACAGAAGTCTGATGTTTGGGATACACTTCTAGGCAGACAGTAGCCTTGGAACTGCAAAAGCAGCCGACTGCAGAGGAGATGTACCCTTTGCCTTCCCAGGAGAAGAGTGCCCATAGCCAACTATGCCTCAGTTAGAACTGCATCCTAATTGATGACTCAAGACCGTTAGTCTACTGGTGTCTTATGGCCATACATTTATGCCATTATTAGGAGTTTCCCTGTAAAAGAAAGTGGTATTCTAAGGACATGATGTTAGCAAAGAAGAGGAGGGAGGGGCATAGTGGAGAACTTCTTGCTTCCAACTGCAAGGAAGTGCAGGTGAGCACTCCTTATGCAAGTGAACTGTCCTTCTGCTTTTTTTCCCATTTACTTCAAAGGGCACCCCTCGTGCATATAAAGCCTTGCTCATGGAAATCCGGAGGGGCAGGTTCAACTAGCCTCCAGGCAACTGTAAGGACACAAGAGAGGATTCTACACTACTTAACATTAGGCAAGTGACTCAGATGCCTAAATTAACAGCAAACCTCTTCACGGTCCCTCATTGGTCAGTAGAGAAAAAGAGATGCCCAAGTCAGAAGCAGACGTATGATTTAAATAGCCTCTGGGGAAGATTACCTGTCTGGTTGTAGAAGGAGCCTGGAAAATGCTAGCCTCTTAATTTAGGTGTCAGACGCCTTAATCTACATGGTGCAAATACTCTTCCCCCTCTAACCTTATAAGATCAGGGCACTGCTTCTATTAGTTGTTAGCTTGTATCCTATCAGCTATTACAATCTGGCCACTACCTTGTGAGGTTAATAGCCACACATAGACTAAAGAAAAGACCAAAAACTATCCTCACAGTAAACTTTCTTGCTTGGAAATAATATTTTTCCTTTCTCTTGTACTTTTTTACAGCACTAAAGTGAAAGCACCTTTTTACTATTAAAGCATAAATTAGTTTGGTGTGATACAAGTCCTGCTGTAACTGTGATATTTCTACTGCTGTGTTTTATTTTAAATTCTTTTCTTGTTGGAATTACGTTTCTTCCTGTTTTCACGTCAATGCAGTGAAATTAATAAAATCTGTGTCTGAAAAACAATGTATACCCTTGTCCTGGTTTTGGCTGGGATAGAGTTAAATTTCTTCCTAGTGCTGTGTTTTGGATTTAGTATGAGAAGAATGTTGATAACACACTGATGTTTTCAGTTGTTGCTAAGTACCTTGTCAAGGACAACTATCCTCTGCTACCAAGCTAGCCTGGGAGGGAGCACAGCCAGGACAGCTGGCCCAGCTGGCCAACGGGGTATTCCATACCATGTGATGTCATGCTCAGTATATGAATGGTAGGCGTGATCCAGGAAGTACTGATCGCTACTTGGTTATCGGTCAGCACGGGTGGTGAGCAAAATTGCATTGTGCATCACTCATTTTGTATATTCTATCATTATCATTATTATTTTCCCTTTTCTGTT
>NW_009186818.1:3089-13057 GCF_000690835.1 Fulmarus glacialis
CCCGCTGGGGGGGGTGGGGAATGAACGAGCGGCTGCGCGGTATTTGGCTGCCTGCCAGGTTAAACCACGACAACCCTGTAGTCCATGTTCTCCTCCTAAGCAAAAGGGCATCAGCTCTGCTGTCAGAATGGAGGTTGCAAAAAGATGCAACTATGGACTTAAACACTCGCAATACCACTCCAGCGAAGCAAACCAAACTGAACAAGCAGAGAACTGTCTGCCCAGGCCAGAAGTTACTGTAGCTGGCACAGCTTTTATCCACCCGCAAGCTTGAGAAGAGTGCATTATAATAGCTTCAGGAAAAGTCTGGGGCCACAGATTTTAGATAGGTGAAATTTGACAGGAAAAACAGGGATGTGTATAGGGGAAGAGGAGGAATAAAGGAGAGCAATAAAAGATGGCACTCTATTAATATTGGGATAAAGACAGGATTCTCTATAGACTTTCTGCAGCTAATTTCAGATCTCCCTGCACTGCACAGAGTGACCCCAGCAAAGTGGTGTGCCTGATCTCCCAAGTTTTATGTGTAAGGAACTTTAAGCATTCAAAGTTCAATATGGAAATATGCTTCTGCTTCACCATGTCATTCTCCCTGTTCCACTGTCCCAATTCCTTTTTTCAGCTTATGATTCACACCTCCTCCTCTCCCCTGTGCACTCTTTTCATCTGTGCACAATGAGATGAGCTAAATTCTATACCCACTGCCTTTGTTTTCTGATTTGCATTTTCTATTTTGTTCTGGCAGGAAAACAAACAAACTAAACATAAAGAGTAGCTTATTGTTACGTTATAGTCCTTGATCCTTCACTGTAGCTTTGCACTGAGACAAGCAAGGCTCTAGAGAGTTTGGGGGCAGATTTTGAGTCTTAATCAGTCAGATGTGGCTGCAGCATGATGTAGCTACAGGCGAGGTAGCTCCAAATTAGGCTAGCATGACTTCAAGCAGTCTGGTCACAGTGGGATGGAGCTATCCATGGGGAAGGTTTAACAAGATCCCCAGTCCCTATGAAAGAGAACACAAGTCACCTCGGCAGAGAGGTGGGGGAAATTTTACATACAGGAGGCAAATAGTCCATAACTCAAGCTCTGCAGGGAAAAGCATTGAGATGAAGATACAGGGTGTATGTAAGAGCTAGAGAAGCAGGCGGATACACAGAAACTGTGCGATGAACTAAAGATATGTTAAGAAAATGACAAGGCACACCAGAACTGTAATTACAGAAGAGAAGCAGCTAACAGAAGGAAGAACCACTGCAGCACTTGGGAGGCATCTGAGCTGCTCTGGTGAGATACTGAGGAAATGAAAGCAAGCATTTGAGAGAGTGTACAAGTAGCACCAGAACACCAACAAGATTCAAGACAGGAGCTCTGTGAACACTACAAGGAAATTGTTGCTTTACAACAAATGTTGAACAGCTAAGTGGAAACTGTTACAAGTTCAAAACTCTGGGCACTGAACTTCTGAAGAGATAATGTGTTGACTGGGCTTTCAGCATGCTTAAGAAAAGAATACCCAGGTGCCATGGACAAATATCTATGCACAGCCCTGAAACCAATCAAACAGTTTAGTTTATGCACAGGTCAGGACGGAGTCGAGGAATGCCCCACACAGCAAAAGATAACTCTGCTGACTGTCAGGCAGACTTCCTAAGGGGCAAAAGTGCATATATGGTATTGGTGAGTGCTGAGCAGTACTCACAACCAACCACCAGATTTATAATCACCGCCATTGATTTGTCTGTGGTAAGTATACAATGGCCAAACATAGAAATAGTGAAACTTCTGGTAACCAATGCATAGGGATGTTCCTGTCATAAGACTTTCTTGTTTGTTAACCCAACTGTGACCTTATGTATATATATTTTAGATAAGATAAAGGTAAATGGAATATAAAGGAAGAGGAGCAGATGAAAATGGATAAATAGGAAAAAGTAGTGGCAAAAAATGAGAGAACGTCTTCATTAGCTTTAACAGAGGCTAATAAAGTAATAGCCAGAGTAAGGGGAAGATCAGAGATAAATACTTTAAGCAGAACATTAAAAGATTTAGGTGAGTAAGAGAGACTTTCAGTTATGAAGCTCCAAAAGAAATATCACTCCTTCCAGTGGAAATTACAAAAGGGATAAATACAAAGAACGTAAGGGCAAATTTACATGGTATCTTGTTCCAGTTAACAAAAAACAAAGACATGAACTGCCAGGAGAATGACATGATGCTGACCAGATTAAACAGACAACAGGCAGATACTGCTCATTTTGAAGCTTAATTCTGCTGCTGTTTTCAACCGCTGATGCCTACTGGCCTTCTCCTAGTGGCTACCATGGTTACTCTGGCCTTAGAAGCATTACACTTTAGTATAGTAATAAAAAAAATAAAGCTAGCAGAGGAAACAAAACCAAACCAGTAAATTCTGGCGCATTTAGAATATCAGTAGAAATCAGGCCAAAACAAAGAAGGATGTTTGTCTAGATGAAGGCATTGTGTTGTACCCATATTCTGGCGACACTTGCCTGTTAGGAGCTGTACTTCATTCAGAACATGGAATGGTAGGGAAAAGAAATGTTATATAAATTTGTATAACTGCCAAACAGTTTTGTAATTCCTGTGACAGTGAGAGCAGTCTCGGTTTGAGTGTTTTAAGTCTGAAATGACTGATGCTGGTAAGGTGGGGCCATAACACTGAGCTGGAGGAGGGCAGCATTACCAGATACACAGGCCAATGTGCAAAACTGCACAAACCTTCAAGTGACAATCAGCTTTGCAGAACTGTCTACAAGATTGTGCCAGTAGGATGCTAACCATACGACACTAACACCACAACCCATCCTGATACCAGACTTTTTGAATGGAATGGAAACTGAGTGGAGGGAAGCGAAGAAGCCATTTGGACATAACTTGCAGGTTCGCTATCATGAGGTATGGACAATTACAGACTACATCTAACCTTTGGCACCCAAAAGTACTTTCTTGTTCCTGGGTCTTGGCACACACCTTGTCATTGTACAGACTTTGTCCATCCTTTCTGTGACCTAGTTTTCCCTGGGAAGAAATTTGGGTGTGTGATTTTCCCAGCCTGCCTGATCAAAGGTCCAGGATTTACATGTACACTGAGGAGTATTTCCGATTCACAGTTGAGATAGCCCCAAACAGCACCTCTAGACCTAGGATTTATACTAGAAATGTACCTGAAAACAGCAAAGTGTGAGAATTAAAGGCCTATGTAAAAATGAGATTCTGAGAGCTGAAAATTTGTGAAATACATAGCTATGGCCCAAAAGTAATATCTATTGTACTATGATAACCCCTTATATATAAAACAGGGCAGCATACATCAGCAGCCTGGATAAAAATGGTAGAAGGAAGTAACACTCTCTTCCTCCTCGCTGCAGGAGGAAACACAGCTAGTTCAGTAAGAGCAGCTTGGGGAAAGCCAAAACAAAAATAATACCTTGACAATGGAATTAATATGTGCTGCAATCGTTAATTATGTACGTGCAAGATTTACTCGAGAGAAACAAACAGAAAACAGAAGAATAATAGGGGGAAAAAACCCTTTACTGCCAGTAAACAACCATGTGAAGAAGTAGTGTTAATCCAGATTAGAAATGATTGTCTTCCAGAGTTTGCTTTTTGTAATCCAGCTTCCTCGAACCTATGAAATGTGTAAAATGTTTTGTTTTGTTTTGTTTTTTATTAGTCTCCATGACAGAAATCTTAGGGTGTGGTACATAATGTTTTTCTCCCCATTTTCCTCAAAAGATTATACCTCACAGATATAAGATTGGGTGTGATTGTACGGTGGCAGCAAAAGATTAGTCACAAGAACTTGAGAGCACGAAAAAAAAGGCTGGTAAGAAAAAACCTAGTTTTAGTTGGATGTCTTTATTCAGCCTCTTCAAAACAAGGACATTTGACTATTACTGATGAAATAAAGTATATGCTAATACCAACCTAATTTGGACATGGATTTTGTGAATATAACAAGTAACAAAATGAGATATAATTGGGGGGAACCAATGGAAAAAGAAATGCATCCAGTCTGTGTTCACATGTCTTCCTTAGACCTCTTCTCCAGATAAAAAGGATGTCCTGCTTTGCTGTAGTTATAGACTTTGATAAGTGTTGTGCACTATCGTATCATGTATCTCTAAGAAAGGTATCTGCCATTCTGTCCTTTTTTTTTCTCAGTCTTTCTTCTTCAGGTGGTGCAAGTTTGTAATAAATTGAATGGAAACTGCTAGTTGCATTTTCAAATTTCTATACCCATAATTCTGCTTGATGACATTTGTATGTCACACTGGTATGTGAGCATCTGGTATGTCCTAGTAGAGATTTCAGTACTGGTATAGACTTCACATAAATGATGCCATCTCCTTGCGGGAGTGCCGTATCACTTAGATACTGAATACTTCAGTGTGATGGCCTGATTATTATGAAGATGAATCATATAATCAGTCACCAGGTAGAAGAGATTGGCGAATGCAGTTTGACTTGACAGTGTACGTGGCTGCATACTTGCTGAGTACATCAACTTGAGCCCCACAGGTAAGGAACGAAACCCACTACCATTCCAGGAATGTCTTTATGGAGGGAATGAGTGTCACACCACTAAACGTAACTCCTACTCATCTCTGAAAGTAAAACCATAATAGGTAAAATTCCAAGCTATATCAACCCACTGTATTATGCCTTTTATTATTGAACAATAGCTTCAATTTCTTGGTAAAATTATGAGGCTCTCCTGTAGGTAAAGGTTCTTAAAATCTGCTGTAGCTCATGGCAAGCAGCAGTGCACTTCTTCAAAGAGATGCTGGGCAAGGGATTGAGAAAAGCTGAAAAAATCTGACCTGTAACAACGGATGTGCTATTTGCATTGTCCACACCTCAGTGTTGACACACACACTAGATGGAGGCAATCTGAAGGCAGCAGGGAGGAGGCCGTGACGCAGCAGCAAGATGGCTGGTCCCAGGCTGGTATGATAGAGCTTCAGACTGGATGGAAGGTCAAGTCCTGCAGGAAGGTCAAGTCCTGCAGGGGCCCATCGAGAGCAACTGAGGGGAGTAGGGGAGCGGAGAGGGAGACAAAAGAAAGATCTTGTCCTAACAGCACTGATGAACAACACACCACCAGCACCCCAGCGCCCAGCAAACAGCACCAGGGGCCTGGACTCACCTACAGCCACATGCAAGACCTGACCAAATCTGACTTCCCAGCAGCTCTGCTTATCTGCAGCAGGTGTAGAGCTAATTGAACATATTGCATAGGTGCTGGTAATAAAGTCACAGTCCAGGTGGCTGCTGCCAGCGTGTCCCTGTATTTGGGCTGCCAAGTGTCACAGGTATTCACAGTCTCTGTGGGGAGTCTCTCATCCAGCTGTAAGACCCAGCTGGTGAGCAGACCAAAACCGTTCCCCTTAGTCAGCCGCTATAACTGTGAGTGGCAGAGGCCCTCTGTTGGCGTGCAACGCCCTCTGCGATCTTACGGTGCTAATCAGTAAATGAAATACCCAGCTACACTTGCTGATCAGACTGAGCTACGAGAACGAAAAGCTATAAGCAACAAAATCAAACAGATTAATAAAGCCAATGAATCTGTGGGAACAAGGGACTATTTCTGAAGACCAGCCTACCACAGGTCTTAGTTTTAAGTTGTTGTTAGTTCAAATGTTTGAGACCAGTTTTTTGAGAGCACATTTCAGAATTAAAAGCTTGACGAAAAACGGGCAAGTCCAACAACAGGTTTGAAACTGTTTCCCCTGTTCATATAGTGTGAGATTATGAAAGGCTTTAGAGTCTCCAGTAGGTTCAGTAACATGTAACAAACAGTGAACAATGAAGCAGGCTTCAGTAAGAAATCCTTAAAATGTCTCAGTTTCAATAGGCAGACTGTTTAGGAATTATACATTGAAAAATTAATTTGATACAATACCTTGTTTGCGAATTATAAGAATTCATGATAAAAGTGCACTTTTTTGTCAGCAAAGTTTGGCAGCAATTAGGAGCTTGATTTAGGTGTACTGGAAACATTTTTAGGAGCAACTCTTTCCACTGACTGTATAGGGGGTCTAATAAAGTCCATCAAGTAAGGCAGCATGAACATACCCTTCGAATACCCTACAGCGGCCATTAATTTTGATGCTGAGACTCCAGCCCTTAGCGAGCTCATTGGAACAGCTGATTAGGAAAGGAAGAGAAAAATCTATTGATCCTATGGAATAAAAACCTTAATTAGTCCCTGCAAAGAAGGGCTGACAAGGAAAATGGACCAAGCTTTTTGCTTCTTACTGTCTCCCCCCAGATCTGAGATGTAACTCAGAAGCTGTGATTCCCTTGACTTCGGTTAAGGAATGGCAGCATCCAAAGCAAGACATCTCCATTAGGCTTTTGGCATTTTAAAATCTTTTAAGGATATTGAGTGCAGGAAAGACATCCCTTTAGTGCCTTCACTAGGTTGACAGGATGAGATACGCCAGAACCCTCCAAAGAGATGTCAAGGGGAGGCAGGGGGTTGCACTTTATGAGATATCTTGTCAAGGTTTCTCTCTCAGGGGTTCTCAGGCATCTGATAAGGCACCGTCTCTTTCTTCCTTTCTCTGTACCTTTCCTACCTCCTGTGTGGTTTCTTTGATGTCTAAGAAGAATCTAAAAAGCTGCTCATGGTGCAGCTTCAGTTTAATTCTAAAAGCCACAGGAATCGGCCACAAGGAAATAAGTTGACAAGAAATCAGATTCTATCAGGCTTTTCTGAAGCTTAACTCCAAAAAGTAAGTAACAATGTTGTCTTAAAAGAAGGTCAGACTCACTATATAGACTAAGTCATAGTCTTATGAGAGGGATTAAAATAAAAAACACAGTCCAGAGAAAAACAGAATCAATCAAATCTCCTAAAATATAAGGACCGCAACCCAGAGCAAACCAACAGAAAGTGCAGGTAATTCTGAATAAAAGTGTAAACTTTATTCAAAAGCTCCACTTTTTGTTCAGGGACAAAAAACAAAAGAAATTTAATGACTGAGAAATGTAAAGGGATGAACCTCATGTAAACTGTTGTTGATTCAAAGAGGTTAGCTAAATGAAAAAGAGAAAACAACAATATAAAAACCTTTTTCTAAAACTACAGCTGTGGGTTGTGAAACTTTGAGTTCAGCTCCTATGAGGATGCTCCACAATTTCAACATCTCTGCAGATCTCACAGAGTTAGAAAAGTAACATCTGATGACCCATTTTTAGAAAAAAGAGAACTGCTCCTTGATTTTTTTTAAATGAAAACAGATTTGTTTGCTAGAAGTTTTCAAACTGATACATCCTTCTTCATGCAGGAAGAGGTGTTTTTGACCTTCTTCTCGTGACTGACAAATCAGTTTAGCGTTACTCTTGATGTAATAATCCAAGCCATCACTTGCACCATAAGATATATGGTAAGTCACCTTTGCTTCTTTTTTTTTCTTTTTTTTTTTTTTTTAAACGTTTAGTAGTTGCTTAGGTAGTCTAGTACCTGAGGTGAAAAATACTTGTGGAATCTTGCCAGTGTACTCATCTTCAAAAATTACCCTGGGGAAATGCATAGGATATCTTAAATGGAATACACTAGAAGACTTGAGCAGAGGATCCAGGTAAGCAAAGAAATAAATCTCTAGAGATTGATCTGAGTAAGAAATACAATGGGGTATGCCTTTCTGATTTTTTCTCTGAAGATGATATATAATGATGGAAATCTGGGTTTTAAAACTGTTACTGCAAAGACAAAACAGCTCATTTGAGTGAAGAGTACTTACCCTTCTCACAAGATGACTACAGAAAATCTGATGTTAAATTTTAAACTCTGTCTCATTGAACCTGTTTACACACAGCATAGCTTAGCATTTTACCTCTGCTTACTACACCTTTTTAATTGTTACCATTTTATAGCACTGTGCAAATGAACTGAAATTCACTTGAATAAAATCTTTGCCTCTTTAAAACCAGACAGCTCTGACCTGAAACTCAGCATGAAACAGTGACATGAGTTTGCTCAGCTTTTCTATGGAGAGCTTTTTCTCTTGAAAACTGCATGACTGCTAGCCTCAGCCAGAGCAACAGAATTTGTACAGCAGATTGCAGATTTCTAGAAATACTGCATTTATCTAAACTGTATTCAAAATAATATAGACCTCTTTTTGAAATATCCTTTCTTCAGAGATCTTCCAGGATTATCTTTGGGTTTTTTCATAATGATCAGGAAACATAAGCCCAGTCAGATATCTCTAATTAGGTAAACAAGCCAGATCAATTAATCCAGTGAAGCATTCTAGCCAGCGGCCAACACTGTTTCCTAAAACAGTGAGATTATAGGATAAAGCACAAAAACAATTCCTTTTTCTGGTTTCCAAATTAGTATGTGTAGTTTCCATTGTCAGCACGTGCTGGATAATATACACAATTCAGGGTAGTAAGTACTTTTGCAGAGAAAGGCTTCTGAAGCAAAGGCTAGGCTAGAGGAATGGGGCTCAGTTAGCAGAAGGAACCGCTCAGGGGGGAGACCACAATTTAAGCAAGCAAAAAGGGTTGAAAGGAAGAAGATAAGATGCAGGGAAGATGTGGTTGTCATTCCAGGAAGGGCAGAGGAAAAGGAGGGAAGGCATTGAGATAGCAGTTAGCAGGAAGAAGGGGCTGTCGTGAAAAGAATTACAGCAATAATATCGAGGCAGCATTTTGCAATGCTATTTGCATGAATCCTATCAATCACATACTCATAAAATCCTATTCTGGGTTTATGACCCAGGTGTTTTTCATACCCTTGTTTATGCATGAGCATCACGCAGGTGCAAAATGATCAAGACAGGATGTGCTGGGTCTGGCACTGTGTTGCAGACAGTCCCTCATCCCATAATCCCAGTATACAGCATGGCTGACTGACACATTGGAAATGGGGATATTTAGCTATATGCAGTACCAGGGACCTGTACTGTCAGGGCATGCAACATAGACCTAGCAGATCTAGCTGAAAGGAATATTAAATATTTGCACAGTGTCCAAGTCTTGTCATGTTTTGAAATAAAGAAGTTAAGGTTTTGGACTAAAGAGTGTTTTATAAAGGGGCTTTTTTTTCCTAAAAGAGTTGCTGAAAGTACTTAAGAAATATAAACCTTTAGATACTTCAAAATCAACTTATTTACTGTCAATACACCTGAGCCACAGCCACTTCCTTTACCAACAAAACCATTATCTCAGTATTGTAATAACTATGTAGTTAGTACAGCTGTGGAAAAAAACTGTTTCACAGAGATCGCCAGAGCTTCCTGAAAGCTGGTCTTTGAGGAGTTTGACAGCACTTATTTTCTCCCCAAGAAATTGTATCTAGGCAAAGCTGAGACCCAAACTGTTTAAACTTGCCAATTTTCTCTTACTCCTTGTTCTCCAGAAGAAAACTTCATGCCATACTCAACATGCCAAAGTAATGGCTGAACATGGATGTTCTTATTCTTGGTGTTGTTAGGAGCAGAGTTGACAGCCAGACTCAGAAAGAACTTGGGGAAGGGGTGGGAAAAAGTTTTGCAAAAGCAGCATTTCTTTTGTTTACAAGGTGCAGATTTTGCTCCAATACAGCTTCTTCCTTTTTAGGCAGATTGGTATATGCACTGTGCAGCGTAAGAGATTCCATCAGGAACTGGCAGCTCAGGAGAGACTCAGATCCTCATTTTTAAGGTCACAGGAAAGTGGTCAAAGTCCTAGCAACCAGTCCTTTCCCCAAGACCGCAGCTTAGGTTTAGCTAAGTTAACCACTTTGACACAAATTAAGATAAGGACATTAGCATTTTGAGCGATCTGTGCTTACAGCAGAAAATAGTCCTTTCACCTGAACAGTTTTGTCCAGAGAGACCCAAAGAAACACTGCAGGGATTTCACAAGCTGTAAATCAGAATGGACCACTATGAGCTTCTATCAAAAAGCAGACCGGGGGCCTGCCCCTGTGTCACTCCAGCCACGGG
>NW_009186819.1:0-8059 GCF_000690835.1 Fulmarus glacialis
AAATTACATTAGTATACATGATCAACCATCCAATACTAACTCTAAGCTACTGATGAAATTTTCTCATGTTTTCTGTTGATAATTAATCACTTCTAGACAACCACTTAGCTTTTCATGGGAACAGTAACTCATGACATACTTTTAGGAATTGTAGTTTAAATGTTATTTATGAAAAGCATGCTTAATAAATTTCATTATGCAAGGAGAAAGTGTATAAAACCAACATATTACATAGTACTGTGATTTGGCCTCAGACATATTCCTTTTCATTTTAACTGCTCATAGAACAAAACACCTCTTTATAGAATTCTAAGTACCAAATAGGTTATTCAGGTATAAAGAAGAATATATATGACTTCCAATGCTAGCTGAAATATTCTTCTTCTGGCTATTTTTTAGTAAATGCAGAAAAAATACATTTCATTTTAATCCTCCCGTTTCCCATATATACATAGATGTAGTAAATACGGTATCTCTATATGGCACATGCATTTAGGTAAATACCAGGTTATTATTTTAGCATTTTCTAAATTATAACTGCAGCCTGAAGAGCTCCTACTGAGGAGCAATACATTTACCTTGTCTTAATAAAAGACAGGTTAAACTGAGTTAAGCTATCCATTTTTGAAAGTGATGAATGGTTCTGGAGCAACTTGGACCACTTCCAGCATATATAGGAACTGATGCTTAAGTGCTTCATTTCAGCGTCTCCTGTTCCTTCCTCTGTAGAAGCCATATTTCTCCCCAGCGTAGAAGTGTAGAGCTGAAGACAAACGATTATAATTTTGAAGTCTTACTTTTCCTTTAATCACAATTTTCTGTATTCTAAATACCTTGTGCTACCCACAGACTAGGAAAATATACTGTATATACTAGATGAAGAAATTTAGTCACAGAAAATTAGTCACAGAATTACCCTTTTAATAAAGAGGAAAAGGGTAATTTTCAAAGTAAAAAAAAAATAATTAAACATATTTGAACAGCTCTACAATTGGAAGAACTGATTCTGCCTGAAGCTATTACTGAAGGCCATAGATAAATGCTGGAACAGTCCTCTAATGTCATTGCCACAGAATCTTTCTTACAATCAATTACAATAACTCTGTATTTTTCTGTTAAGCATATGCAGCTAATGTTTTTTTTAATCTTGAAATGAATGGCTGTGTTGCATTAAAAACAGTGTTGTTTTTTTTTTAATGATCATTTGGAAAATGGATTCTGACCATTTACTATAATTTTTCTATACTTAAATAAATGCAATTAACGAAGGATAGCAAGGTTGATTTCTGCACAGCTAGTTTAACTAAATTTCACATAGAAATGATGATCCAGGAAATGCTTCCTTGTAAAGTAAGAACCTTAGCAACTTCCTGGACCCAAGGTTCTGCAATAATGTTTATCATAACCCCAGATGTTATATGACTGTAGAGATGACAAAAGCGGTTGAAGTTGTGTAAGAACTGGACTCCTTCCTAAGCACTTTAGCAAAGCCATTACTGTGGGCAGAATATTCTGTGCGTTGACAAACTAAGCAATCACCAAGTATCTTCAAATCAATTGCAGTACAAAGTAAACTTCTTAAAATGTGCAGAGAGGAACTGTAGAGACCGGGTTACAAAGCAGTGTTTACTTTTAAGCCCTTCGGAGCTGAAAGGGTGCTTCTAAATGAAATAATCTGGATTTTTTTCTGTCTCTTCATTCAAATATTATGTCTGACTTTGAACTCATCCCTAGCCATTTCAGTGGATTTATTTCTGCTGTATATTGATCTAACCGGTAGCACAATCAGATCATGCAATGTGGTACACTTACAACAAGAAAAAGAGGACATAAAACATGGCTTTTGAGCATTTAACAGTTCTGGTTTAGCACTCATTTAGCATAGATTTCTGATGTCATTTCAAGGCATTGCATGCATGTTTCTTACCATGTTAGTTACAAAACCAAAACAAGTCATAATTCTTATATTAAAGTACCTGACATCCAGTTCTGCTAATTCACTCAGAATCAGTATTTGTGTCGATCCCACACAAGCAGATAGTCCTTCAGCCCTCTAGACCATTCAATAATTATGTTAATATTTTCAGGAATATTTATAGAATGATTGATGTTATAGATTGCATTCCCTCCTCCACTGCTGTATGACACACATATGCAATGAAGTCACTGAAGAGCCTTCAGCTGTTTACAGATGAATAAAAGTCTTCACATTAAACTCAACAGACATATTTATTCTTCTTAATTTTACTTTCCTGACACTTTGTTATTTTGCCAGGAATGGATGCCATCCATGCATTCCAGACAAAATTACAAGTGTCAATTGTAATATGCGACAATAGATACACTCAAGCAAAGTCTCCCCTGATTTGAAAGTTAATGAAGAAAAAAAGACAAAGGAAAAAAAATGCATAAAGTAAATATTCCATGTCCTTGTATCGCAGGTGGGTAGCATACTGAAATTAGCTTTTAGTGGCATATTATGACATCTTGTCATTCATCTTTTTACTTCAATATAGAAAGAAAAAAATATATTGATCTAGTGAGGTGCAACTGTTTTTTTTTAACATGGGAAATGTCATATTTTTAATGCAGCATCTTCAGACAAAACAAGTAATAGAATAACTAGAAACTAAGAGAACAAATAATCTGCATTTTACTTTTGCTAGGGTTGATACTATTTTGTCTGATAATAAGGTATCAAGAATTTCTTTTCTTTTGGTTCACTTCAGGCAGGTAAATTGTAAACCCCTTCAAAGTTTTCATTAGATAGCCTATTATTCCCTTGAAAGAAATCATACTCTGTGCATTATTCATCAGGGACAGCAAATCTTCACAGCACCCACACAGGCTGCAGTATCACAGAACTACTTAAAATTCTATGGTATCTTTCTCCATTTCTGCTGAATTCAGTTCTGGTCTAATCTCCATGTATAATGCGATATCTCTGGCTAATTCAGATATTGCAGTGCTGAAGGAAATATGTATTCTTTACTTTATTAGTGCTGAATAAAACACCCTCACTTTTATTTATCAAATGCTTGTAGTTCACTCTCTGTATGATAGTTTCCTCTTTTTTTTTTTTTTTTTTTTTTTTTTTCCCCTGGGGGGGTTTACATTTTTACATCCATTTGTGGTTTTCCCTTTTTTTTTTTTTTTTTTTTTTTTTTCCCATGGTGGTGTATACATGTATACATCCATATGCAGTGGAAGTCTAAATAGAATATTTTGTTGACACTCTCCCCTGCTTGCCTCCTAGAGTTCATTTTTTCCAGGAGTCTGCTTTACGTGTACCTTAATAGCTTTCTGTACTTGTTAAGACTATTACTGTGTGCTTCCCTCACAGTTTCCTACCAGCTGATGTATTATACTTTATGGGGAAAAACAATCAATCCTTCTTTTGTATGCATCAGATGATGCCCACTTGACAAGCTGTATTGAAAATGGTGTAGGTGGTGAACTAATAAAATAATTCAACTAGGTTTCTTGGGTCTTCTGTTTTCCCTCTCGATCCTCTACATATTTCTTCTAAACAATGTAATATAAGACTAGGCAAACTGTGTAGTTCAGCAGAAAGGCCACTGCACAGAGGCATAGACATTCATCCTGTTCATGACTGGGCCATTGACCTTCCATGAGTTACTTCTATTTTTTGTTTTTCTCCCTCCACCCAGTGCTTTTGCATGTCATTTCTGCTTAGCACATAACTAAGAACACCACAGCTGTCATTTGCTATGTACATACTCAAACACTAGCAAAATCCTCATCACGCTGGGGAACTCCAGAGACTACAAAATTTTTTTCTTTAAAATCACAAGGGTTTTTTTTAGTTGCTGATTTTTACCTCATGTCGGTCACCTCCCATCAGCTCAGTTACTGATTTTGTTCTTCGTTTCTTCTCTCACTTGTTCTGTCACTGTGTATTTTCTGACTACTCTCAGTTCACCTCTTTTTAAGTGTAGAACTTTAGGAAAGAATTAGGAAGGAACTCATGGTGTTACAGCCCAAAATCTGCTGATTTGCACCTTTCCCACTTTTCAAATGACTGTATCATTGCTACATTAACTGCTGCTGGAGTACTGTGCATTCTTCCTGCTACTTTTGAAACCAAATATGCTACCACAGATGTCCCAAATTACAAAGTTCCTCTTTAGTCAGGACTCGTTTTTGCTTAAGTTATGAGATGTAGATTTTCACAATATGCCTTCTTTTAATACTATCTTTTTTACTTTTATCTCTATTTGTAGTACTTATTGCTTCTTTTTGATCTCTGAGGGAATAAAAACTTTTAAAAAGAAGAGAAAATTATATCTAAAACAAATTATTATATTAAGACAAAGTAAGTGATATCCTGCAAAGGATATTAAAACAAATTGTAGTGTTCCATAACCATATAAATACAAAGGAAATCAGAGAGCAAAAAAAAGTGCAAAAAGACAGTTATGCAATAAGAACTAGAAGATAATATAGGATTATCCCTCCCCTCAAAAGAAAAAGTGGTGATGGCTGTTTGGGTTTTTTTCCCCAATTTTGAACTCAAGCATGGGGTGATGGCAAAATATTTAAAGAAAATAAAACAATGAAAATACAAATTATTGTATCTAGCATGGAAGCAAATCTGAAAAAGCAGAAGAGGGACTTGGGGTCTAAATTATTTCCATGCATAATTTCTGAATCTAGAGTAAATAAATTCCAAATCTTTGAGACCACACAATAGTTCTGAAGTTATTCAAACCACTTGCCACAAAAATAATTTCATACCTTATTACTTATCTAAGTAGGCCATACCCAAGCTTTTTATAATACTTATGTAAAAACCATCCCATCACTATCACTACATACCTAAAAAAAATCTATTATATCACTTAAATTCATATTACAGAATTCATTCACTTAAAGTTAAATTCATATTACAGAATTAAGAGGTTTAAATTTCACTGAATACTACCATACTTCTGACATATCACTATCTTTTTGTTTTCCATTTTTATTGACAGATGAATCTGCTAGAACTATGAAGTAGACAACTCTTATTATATTAATTCTATACATTTAATTTAATTTTCTTCAATTATGTATTAAAATACTAACATTATCTTCTTCATCAACCACATTCATTTTGGTGTAATACTGACCAATGACATTTAATCATTTGGCATGATAAAAAATGTCTTAAATGTATACGTGAGTGTATATATATATATAAAAATGATCATGTGGGAAAAGTTCAAAATGCCAGTACAGTAAACATTCTTTTTAATTAAAAAAAATCAGATTCTAACTACTATGAGGATGTAAAACCAGAATATAAGACTTTCATTTTACCTATGTTTTCTTCAGCGAGATGGAGGATTATCTACAGCTTTGAGTATGGGACTGGAAGGTGAGGTCTTGAACTGAGACAAATGATTAGTATTCATATTTTGCAGAGGATAAATTTTCACATTAAATATACAGACACTCATGTATACTGAATGTCACTAGGGATTAGCATAATATTTCTATTAGTAACACTAGCTTATGTAACTGAGCGACACAGTGTAGTCAAGAGCAAAGCACTGGAATGGTGAAAACGAGCTTTAAGTATTTCCAGAATGGGTTAAGGAGAGAGAGTGACTTCTTCCACAGGCAATTATTTAACCTTAACTACTCTATTTCCAACAAAAACTTCTGTCCTTACATAACTGATTGCTCTCTCTTCCTTCCATGTTCCAGTAGTTTCTCCCTTTCTCCACCATGCTACTCACTCCAGGCTCTTCACCAAATTAAATATAAGAAACTAAAATTCTACCATGGAATCAAGGAAAACTGAAATTGTTGCCTTGATACTTAATTGTAAAAATAGCCCTTGTGTATGTCAGTTACACCTTTTTCAATGCTATGTAAATCCCAAATAATAAATACGGTATTTTATGTCATTACTATTACTATTTGCTACTGCAACTGATCAATTAGGGAAAAATTCCTTTCTTAAATGCTACATTATTCACTCCATATCCATCTTTCCCACAGTTGTTAGAAATCTGGTGTTTCCACTCCACCTAGAGGGATTTAACACAGGATATCCCTTCTCTTTACATAAACATATGAATGTTATATGAACAGTGCAGATTAAGTTTACACAGTGAATCACACAAGGAAACTATCCCCGATGTTCTCTCCCAGTGTCTCTCTTCCAGTGTTCAGGAAGATGCTGTGACTTTGATGGAAAGTACAAAGAACCAGTGACAAGGTTTCATTTATAAGCAATGGGCTTTCCTTTGGAAAGACAGTTCCACAGGGAAGAGCTGGTGTTGCTTGCATATTTTTAAATAAAGATACCAGGATGAAAATTTTGGTTTGAGTCAATCATCATTCCTATTACAAAAGCACATTAACCTGAGAAAGGATGAGACTTTAATGATGACTTTAATGCAGGAAGGAAACCAAAAGAAACAAAGAAATGCAAGGAGCCAGGACACAAACTGATCGATCTTTAAAAAGCAGCTCTGAGGTGAAAAATTCTGTTTGATCTCTGACTCAATTTTTTTGAGCCAAATTTTATCTGACTCAATTTTAATTTTTTCTAAATCATATAGAGAAAAAGCTAAATCATATAGAGAAAAGGGTCTTCATATAGCTCTGTACCCCTAGCTGAAAATGGAGAACAGTGCCACATATGTTAAAATACTGACAATAATTATTTTACTATTTGGATACATAATGCATATGCATATATATAGAACTATATCACTACAGATATATTTTTCAAATAAAGTTATTAGCTCGTATTTGAGGACAGGAAGTAAAAAAACTACTTTGTGCACAAAAGGAAAGAAAAGGAAACATACTGGGTTGAAATTTTGTTTCCGATAAATGTAATACTAATTAACTTAGTTAAATAATGATAGAGAAAACAAAACATGATAATTTAGATGTCAGCAGTACCCATGACAAAACAATACTTAGTGACAAAACATAATGCATTGATTCAACATATGGGTCCATCATACTCTGTGCGGTATACATGTTTTTGTGTCAAACCAAATCAAATCAGAAAAAAAGTGAAAGGAAAAAATATTTTAAATCATTCCCTCAAATTCTAGGAACAATTCAGGGATACAGTTTTAAATTGTTTTGCATGTCCACTGCAACGTAATATATCCAAACTGGTATTCCTTGCTCAAGCAGCAATTTGTGATTAGAGCTGACAGAATATCAGAATTTCCATTCTGCAGGAACTTGATGGGAAGGGCGGGAGGGAAAGCATTCAATTTTGTAGCAGAAAAAAAGTGGAAATTTCCTAACAATTAGGAATTTCATTTTATATAACTGATCTTCATTTGCAAAGTTTTCAAATAAAATTGAACTTGGGTATACCTGGGCTCCCAGTTCTTTACATACTCTTAGCACACTGATGAGGAGCCAGAAGTCTAGCAGACAGAGCTTCCAAACCCCCAGCTCTGCAAGAGGGAGTTGATGACTCATCCAGGCAGTGGATGCAAATGTACATCATGGAAATCCCCACCAAGGAACAGAAAGCATCTTATTTCCATCAGAAGGTGAGTAAACACTTGTATAGAATCAATGTTTTATGTATTATCATAAGCTTGGTCATGCAATGTCAGACTAATGTTTTTCTACCCTCTAGCTTCCCCTTCCCTGTTTTTATATATTATTTTGTGAAGACCTTCCCAACTAATGTATCTCATGTCTCACCATAATCCAGGCACCTCAGCCAAAAGCTTTGTTCTTTTCCACAATGGGAGTAACCCAAAACATGATTTATTGCATGGCCTACCAAATCTTATCTTATTCAGCATTCAAAGGAATATTCTCATTTTGGTAGCAGAAGGTCATTATCAAACCTCTTCAACAATTAATATTCCTGTCCCTATGGGATGGATGACCAGTCACAATCACTTGACATATTTTTCCCACAGAAAATTCTTGTCCTATTTCTTCCAATATTGACCTTCACGTTACCTGATGCACAGATTTTCACTTGCCACCATTTCATCAAAAAAACAGATAAAACCCATCTCCATTACTTGCTTTCATAGAATCATGGAATCATAGAATC
>NW_009186820.1:0-16319 GCF_000690835.1 Fulmarus glacialis
GATTCTATGATTCTATGATTCTATGGTTTGTTCATATTCACTGCAAAAGGGGTAAGATGAATCATTCAGCTTTTTCTCTAAAGATAAACTTCTATTACATTCCTCATTTCATTTTCATTTGTGATCTTTTCCCCAGAAATTTCCTTACCATTCACTGCTTTTAGTTGCTAAAATTTTCTTCTTGGATATGCAATCCTGGAGCATTATGTTTTCACTTGTTCTGCAGGAAGTTGATGTTTATGGTTGGGGGTTTGGGGTTTTTTTGCCGTTGTTGTTTGTGGGGTTTTTTTGTGGTTTTTTGTTTTGTTTTGTTTTTGGTGTTTTTTTGTTTTGTTTTTTTTTTTTTTTATTCAGTGGAATTCCCCTGGCAGAGAGGGAGATTCCCAGGATAGGACTTCTTTTAAAGTTTCTGGAGCTCTGTTTTTGACTCAATACTTGATTCAGCTCTCATTGATTTTACAGAGGTGGATCAGGTCCCATGTGAAAATCACAAATGATAGTAGGATGGAAATGGACAGTCCTATCAACCCTGTAAAGCTGGGGCACAAATGATCATATCTGCACAGTAAAGTGGGCAGTAATTTACCTAACATGCAGAAAAGTACCAATATTCTCAGACTGTGATGCATCTCAATTAACTTCAGTTATATGTATATTCCAAGCAAATCTTCTAGGGTCTCCCAGCAGCCAATGGTGAGAGATGGGCACCCCCAGAAGGCAATTCACCTCATACCAAGGCAAGAGAAATCTCTTCTGAGATGCCCATCTCTCCTTTGACAAAAAGGAATTCCAAGGTGAATAATGCCTAACTTCTCAGTGGTTACAGTAAGATGAGACAAATCCCACCCATTTCAACTGGATGTGTGAAAATAATAATAAGATTTTTCATAAGCATATTTATGAGATGGTGCCTTTCCTCAAAAGGAGCTTTCCGTCAGTTCTGCAAGGTACTGAGTGCTTTCTGAATTAGTTGAGTTCAGCAAGACTTTACAGTGCTGACTATTTCATGAAAGGAATGAAGCATCTTGATAGCCTGGATCAAAAATTATTCAATCAAGATTTGGATGGCTTTCACCTTTTTGGTGAGATACTGGCTTTTAACTTATGATGATCAGTTTCAAAGGTTACTTGCCCAGATAAGTGTTCCCATTATTTCTTCCGGCAATTTTTTCATCCCGCTCCCATCCCTTTTGCAAAATGTGGGAGCATTTTGAAGCACACACATATTTTCTCATCAGACAATATCTGGATGAGATTAGATAGAGCCCGAACCAAACCTCACAAAGTCAATGGAAAAATTCCAATGGTTTCAGTGGTATTTGGGTGAGGCTCCTACTATGCTAATTCATGAGGATGCCTTGCTTAATTTAAAAGAAGAGCTACCTTAGACATCATGTCTGGAGCACTTCAAATAATTTGCTGGGAAAGTCTGAAGTAACCTAACTCTATTGAATAGCATTGTACAGACATACATCTCACAGAGTTAGGACATAGAACAAGTTAAATCTTCAGTAATGATCAGATCTTGAACTCTTAAGAACTACAGATAATTTAGGAATAGAATTTTGCAGTCCTAAGGGACCTAAGGGACAAGACTTCATCTGCCTTATTATACTGACTCAGTTTTTTGGGATGTTCACCATAAAGGATATCTAAGATGGTGGATTGAAATGGAAAATGAAACCATAAAAAGGAATATTCTCACATTATGGGTTTGTGTTTGTATGCTTGGATGACTGAAAAAATACATTTCCTAGAACCTGGACAGACTTTCTAAACAGCAGTATTGTTGCATGGGATAAGATCTAAGGTTCATCAAGTCCAGGATCCTATCTTCAGCAATGGCCAATATCCGATGAAGATATAAAGAGACTCTGCCCCAGTATTATATCTTTTCCTGGCCTCTAACAGATTGAGATTAGCTTCCAAGTGTGAAATTAAATGGGGTCTCCAAAATTTTTGTTATCAATATATAGCTATATCCACATATAGATATGTATATGTATCTATCTATGGCTATACTGAGTTATCTAAAAGGGTTGTATTCAGATCATTCTGGTGAGCATAAAATACTGTCCTTATGTCGTGAAAGGAAATGAAAGAAATGCATGTAAAGATCAATCCTTATTCCATTCTTGTTGGTTATATCTATACTAGAGAATAACAGGAGCCAGAGCCATTACTGAAACTCAATGATTTATTCTGCTGAAAAACATTCCCTGGCACAACTTTGATCAAGGCCAATTAACAGTCTCCCAGACAATTCCCAGGCAAAGTTCAGGAGTTTTAACAGGCCAGGGACCGCTCCCAATAGGTAGTTTGGATGTGGCCATCTTGTTCCGGAAACTAGGAAAGTTTAATAGCATAGACTTGACCAGACCACACCAGCTGGCCTCTGGGCCAAGGAACGAGCCCTGGCAAGGTTCAGTTTATCAGTAGGGATGTTGCCAGTCATTTCTTGGGGCAGAGTGCGCTGTGATCTCAGTGTACATGATGTGAAAAAATGTTTCCTTGGCTCCAGAGTACAAATATTATAAGAATCAGGACCAAGGGTTTTGGTTTTTTTATTTCTCCTGGTGCCATTATAACTTTTTGTCTTCAGAGGTATAGCAAAAATACAATTACAGCAAAAAGATGAGGAGTTTATATAGGACAGTTTATATAAATGTACATATTTCCAGTTTAAAAAAAGGTACTTTCCTTTGTAGTGGTATATTTGAAGTGATCTAATAATCTGGGTGTAACAATATCTTTTACCTGGAATTACTTTTTTACTGATTTAAACCTCAATCCTGCATTTAAAAACTGATTTCTGTAGTACCAGCAGCTTCCAGCCATTAACTCAGAAAAATGAATGTGCTTTTCAGTATGGCCTCATACATTTCAGAATAGGGGACAAGACTGCAATGCTGACTGATCTCCACAGATGGTACTACCAGCCCTTGCCTTTGCGTAGGAGCAAGTATTCAGCTCGGGTGCCTCCACAATCTGGGACACAATGGAGGTGAGGGAGGTGAGCAGGGGGAAAGCAGAGCCTTTGGATGGCCTGTGTGGGACATTAAGCATTGTGTGTTGTTACAAATTTTAATGAGTGCCACGTGGGTTTGGTACCTTGCAAGACGATCCTTTTTATTCTGTAACTACAAGTTACAGAAACCATAGGTTCATCCGATAGATCAAAGCAGAGGAGGAAGCAGTGATGCGGCAGAACTGTAGGCATCTTCTGAAAACATACCAAAGTGATGTCAACCAACATGTTGAACAGTTTCCCAAGAGAACAAGCAGAATTTCAGTTCCTGTATCTTTGGATAAACAAAAATTTAAACTTGAAGTGACATTTTAGTACCTATTGAATGTCTTTTAGCTTGCTTTGAATTGGCACCTTACTTGAACTTACAGTTTAAATGCTTGGTAAACTCAAGTAAGTGGCTAGGTGCCCTGTTATCCACTGGAGAGAAGCAGATGCCTTTTGAGTCTTCCAAAGGAGACTGTCTGCCTGCTTTTTTATTAACTTCTAGAGCATCACACTCAGATAACAATGGTGAGCACTGGTCCTTAATGAATACAGTTCTGTGCTCTGTAAAATCACTTCACGCTCTTACCACTGAAAAGAAAATAAATGGAAACAGAAATAAACCTCTTCCTTTCAGTCCTGCCGTAATTTCTGACAGCTGCATAAGACAGTTGTTATTGGGAGGGAGAATTAATGCTAAACTCAAAAAGTTTTCAGATTTTCTAAGCTCAATGTCTCTGCCGTATGTTTGAGGAAGAATGATGCACCTGAGGCACTTCTGAGTCTGGACATCTGCTTTACAGTATGTTACATTCATAGTAGCTCAGTCTAGCAGGGGTCACAAGCTCCTCAATTTCTACTGGTGCCTTAGGGCTGTCATTTGTAAAGTTCTTCAACTAAATTCCTTTTAAACGTTACACCAAAAGGCCTTTTAATAAACATACGTGTGTGTGTGTGTGTATCTGTGTGTATGTATATATGTGTATATATGTATGTATACTTACTGAGTCTTCTGTTTACTAGTTCTAAAATACAACCAAAATAACTTTTATTCCAAAGATAATGATAAGCAATTCTCTGAGTAAGAAAGCCAGTGTCAGCAGTTACTGTCCTGTCTGCCCTGGAGGGGATTCTCTGTCTTTAAGAATGAACTGAACTGCAATAAAATCAACACTTTTTTTCTGCAGGATGGATAGCTTCCTTTTATAAGCTTTGCACTACTGCCTGATGTCCTTAAAATAAGTTTTGCATTCTAAAAGACGTACTTTAATTTAGCTTCTGGAAAAAGTTTTATTGCCTGTACATGGGAAATCAAAGTAATTGTCCAAGTTATTGTACAATATATCTCACTGTAGCAGGTAGGCTGAATCCATGAATCTCTCTCCTTTTAGGCTAATTGCAAAATACCTTTTTTTTTTCCCTCACTTCTCAGCCTTTACTATAATTAACATAGCTGGAATATTGCCCTAGTGTTTTCAAGACCATGTCGTTTTCCATAGTCAGACAGAAATTTTGAAAGATAAATTAACAGGCTTAACCTGTACTATTAGAGCCATGTGCTTTGTGGAGGGATGGATGTAACAGAAAGATGGGTGCTGTGCCTTTGTGGTGGCTCCATCCCTGCATTTGCTGGACTACATGTGTCTTCAGAAAGGAAATAAGAAACATACAGCAACAACATTAACCACATTGAGTCACAATTAAAATATATATGGAACAAGGTTAAGCGTGTTCCTGAATGGGGGGTTTGAAGGCATCTGCACATCCATGGGGTTTTATCACGTAACATACAGTAGCGTGCTCTGTACTGGCTAATACTGACAGGTATTGGACTTCCTTGTCCCTGCCAAAGGTCAGCCCAGTTAAGACTTACTCTGTCCACCTCAAGTCATTATTGCATGGGTAGACTGTGTCTGTGGTTATACTATTCCAATAAAAATTGTTCCTACTCTTTTTTGGGGTGGGTCCCATTATTCTTTTCTATGTCTGGGTACAATATCATCAGTCTATGTTTCACTCCATCTCTGTTTTCCCTTAATTGTTTTTCTCTCCCTGCATGTTTTTATCCATCTTGGGTTTTGGTGATTTTTTTTGGTTTTTTGTTTTGTTTTGAGTGGTGTGGACTTTTTTTGAATGTGTATGTGTTTTCTTTGATTTGTTTTACTATTTTTGTCACCTAATATTTTGATCTTTTATTTTTATTTTCCCTCCCCTTTCTGTGCCCATTCATTTTTCTCCCCATCCTTTTTCCTGATTTATGTGCCGTGCTCCCTTTCCGTATATTTTTCCTATATCTCTGCTCTAAAAAGGCCACCTAAGGTTGCACTGCCGTGGTACAGTCTCCCTGGCTTACCTTGGAATGAGACAATATTTTCCCTGTGCTCTGAGGTCTGTGGTTCAAACACTCTCTCTTTTGCCCACCTAATGGGGTGAGAACTGCTCTATCCATAGCAGACTATTTCTCCCTTGAGTATTATGCCTCTGTGTGATCTTCTGAGAAGTCTAACACTGGATGTAGTCAAAGAGAATGATAGCATTTATTAAAAATGGTTTAAAAGGCAGAAATCATGTACCATGGAAACATGCTATAAAAATGAAACATAAAGAAAAAAGCTCTTTTAAGATGCTGTTTGTAGTCCTGGAAATGTGGTTGCTGAGGAAGATGATATAAGCCATAGAAACACCCATTCTTAGAAATCACAGCTGGCCTTCTACCTCAGGAGCTGACAGAGTTAGAAAGCGACCAAGAACAACTTCCCAGACCCTCATTCTTCCAGCTATTTCTTTGCATAGGAATAATTCTCTCTTCTGTTTTACTGGGCCCACCATTCCTAGCTCATACTCATCGATAATGTATGCCTTCTTTTAGCATCTAGGAGTTTTATATGCACTTCATTGATTTCTTGATTTCTGTAGTGTCTGATTTCAGGCAGAAACCACTCCTGCCTTTAAGTATTCACAAGTAGATGTTATTAGCCAACATTTCTCTTTTCCACCCATGCTGTGCAGCACCCCGAGCAGCAGTGGTTGATTTAATGGCTCTCCACACCCCAGAGCCAGCTGCATTTTGATTGCTCTGTGTGTTATCTGATTGCTGGACACCTTGTGATCCTTTATGATCACAGACACTTTATCAATAACGTAGCAGTCATGTTAAAGCTCCACATAGGTACACAGGAGCAAAACATAGTAAGTATTCCAGAAACATGAACTTAGCAGCAAGGCATCCATTTTTCAGCCATGTGAGAAAGGTAAAATCGTAAGCTCTCTGTGTGAGAAACTGAATTAATACATAGCTATTTGTTGGCAATTTTAAATGCAAGTTATTGCTGTACAGTCTCCTCTTTTTCTCCCCTTTTGTTTTTCAAAACATTCACTAGATTTTTTTCCCCCCTCTCTTTTTTTTTTTTTTTTTTTTTTTTGTTAAATACCTTGATAGGCTACTGGTAATCTACCACTAATCCTTTCTCCTCAGTACACGCATAAAGAAATAAAAGATGCCAGTTTGTGGCTTAGCTGCATTCAGGAAAACTTCCGTATTGCTGCCAAGAACTGCCATCTGCCACCTACAAGCGCAGGTGCCAGGGAGTCTCCTCTGCACACAAAGCATAATAATATAACACAAAGGACCAATGTGCACTAATAATTGCTAAACACACAGAAAGAGGGGCCAGAACATTTTTATGAAAGTTTACTTAGTCTGTGGAGATTTGCATACAGATGGCTAGGTCAGGGTGCTGTGTATGCCGCCTGGGCCACTGTGGGGTAGGGCTGCCTTCAAGCAGCCTTTATAAGCACACACGGCTTTTACTATAGCATAGTGTTGTGGAGAGACCTCATTCTGCACACACTGAATAGTCATTCAAGTAGCTTGCTTTGAAATGAGAAAAGACCTTGGATAGGGGGGAAAAAAAGCAAATTCTTTTCTTTGTGAGACAGAGGAGGAGTGTTGGGAAAGAGGCCAGAGGACTTAAAGAATGTGGGTTAGCAACCAGGAATTAGAGGAAAGTTTCTGTGGAGACACACAATTAGATATGTGGCATTCACCCCTCTCCTTCTAGTGGGCAACAAGAGCAAGCACATTTCAAAGGGTTCATCGTCTGCATGAAACAAGGATAGGGGGAAGAAAAAGCACCCTAATTTTTAAAGTATAAAGAAAAGTGTAACTGTCTTAAGATAAAACAAACCCAAAGGTTAAGCAGCAAGAAATTTCCCTTCAGCTAAGAGCATGAAGACACAAACCTTGAATTTAGTGGATTTCCTTTGTGTATGTTTGGATCTGAAAGTGTACGTATCTGTGCATAGATATACATGTGTAGGTGCCTTCTGATATATTTATATACTTTGAATTTGAAAACATTGCTATAAGAGTTTGTAATGAATTTATGGAACACCTTTTTTCCTAGAAAACATCCATGACTTCCTGACCACAAAATGCAGAAAGATGCTACCTTGTGTAGAATACTTACAGCAGGTGTCAATATTTAGTTACCACTATAGTAGGTACCTTTACAAACTTCACCTGTGAATGGAGGGTGATTTTCAAACCTGCTCATCTTTTATGGATTTTCAAGGATGACTAACTGTCATTTTTGCCTTTGAAACAATTCACTGTCCTAGGTGTGTGGTTCAGTTTTTTCCTTGCTGTTTGCACCCTGGTGATTTCATCAACACCTGTGAATCAGTTCCTGATTCTGAAAGAAAAAAGGATTAGTTGTCTGGGCCATTCACCTGTCTCAATAAAAAAAAAAAAAAAAAAAAAGAAAAAAAACAGTAATTATTGCACCCACCTTATTTCATTGCATTTTGAAATGTTTTTTATGGATCATTTTAGAAAATAGTAATACAGCTCCAAAAGATACTGTGATTAGCTCAGTGTGTCTAGTGGAGAAAATCACACAATGTTACATTTTCAAAACTCTGTATAGATTCATGAAGTATAGAATTTGAGTGCTTTGCAATCAAAGGATTCAAAAACCTTGCAAAAGCTCTGTGAGGTAAAAATATATAAAACATGATTTAGCGGAAAAGAGCAACAGATAGGTTTGCCCAAGGTCACAGAGGAAGTCTAACAGAGGTAAGAATTGAATCCCAGTCTCCTGAGTACCAAGGCAATTCTGTATCCATTATCATTCATCCGACTTTGAGAGTGCTAATTGATTTTGACTGCTTAGCATGAGCTCTTTAAAGGAGCCTGATTTTCAGGGCTGTTTGTCTCCTGCAGAATGTGGGGCTGAGGTCTGGGGCAGGATGAAGAGGGCAGCAGCAGAGAGGCTTTTCCAGAGTTTTGATTGCTGCAGGGGTGGGTGCTTCCTCCCTGCCTCCTCTTGCGCTCACCTTGTGGCTATGTAGCGCATGTTTCTAGAGCCTTCACGCTGCACCAGCTTCTCCTGGGGCAAAGCGCAGAGCTGGAGTGATCATTCCCTCCACTCTGCTTTCAGTAGCCAGACGCCTGAGATTTGCATTGCTGTCCCTAACACTGGTTTTGTCACGAGCATTGCTTCCTTCAGGCTTCCAAAAGCTAGCAGTAGTGGAAACTGTAATCATACATGGGGCTGCAGGGAGGAGGGAGAGATTGTTCTATCATCTCAAACACTTCATCTCAGATTTTGTATGTCATGCCAAGGATTCCCTGAGACTACGCTTGGTTGCTGTGTTAGCGTGTCCACCCTTACGTAAAATTTCAACTTTAAAAGGCAAAATGAACCTGAAATATTTACATGCACTAAACCCACCAATACTTTAATTTTCCTATTTGCCTGGTGTGAGGGATTTTCATTTGACCAGCACTCACAACATTGTGCTTTCTTAAGCCATTGTGCCTGCACAGCAAGTCATATCGTCCTTTCCCAAAGCAAACCTTCACCTCTCCCCTCTGAGCACTGGAATTCCCCTTTCATGACACTTCATGTACAATTAGGGTGTAGAGGTAGATCCAGCAGACAGAGAGTAACCAAGTGGGAGGTCTCCAATAACTCAGCAGCAGTCTGCAGCTGCTCACCACGTATGTTCTAGCAGCTGATTTAGGATCTAACACAGTAAATGCCAAGCTGGAGCCTGAGTTACACATTTAACTTGATCTTTTCTTTGAACATGTTGTTCCTTTTGTAAAGGACTACCTTATAAATCCTGGCTAGAACAAGGATGGGTACTACTGCAGAGATCTTTGTGAGAGCCATATACTTAAGTGACAGCATGACTATGGGAGAACACAATAGTATCTCTTTTCTTAAATGCAGGATTTATAATGCATTTCGTAAGCCTTCTGGGCAAATTAGGAAAAAAATAATAAGTTAGCAATGGATAGGATCCAGGTTCCTAAATACCAAACACTGCAAAATTTCCATATAAATTATCCCTTCAGGAGCTGGGTTTTGCTTTGAATGCCTTCTTGGTCTATGAGGTCTGAAATTATGCCAGTCTGAGGGAGTTCCAGATATTTTCCACAAAGTCTGCTTTCCAAAATCTTTCAAAGCAATCACAGGATCTCCAAGAATGTCCTAACCACTGTCCTCCTGAGCAGGAGGAGGACAGTGGTTAGGAGGAGTGTCCAGGAGGAGTGTCTTCCTGGGCATTCCCCCATAACGGTATCATCTGAGTTGCTTTGGTCCACTGCAATGTCTTTAGCAAGTATCACAGAGCTGATGTGGAAATTATTTTAAAGCAAATGTTTATCACAAGTGATTAAATGCCATAAAAATTTTAAGACTCAGCTCCCTAAAAAGTTCTATGTCCCTGGTAAAATCTAGAATCAGTAGCTAAACTTTGAGGCTTAGAGCTTAGAAATTAAATTACTGAAATGGAAATGAAATTAAATGAAAGCTTCTGTTCAATGTCTCTAAGTGAAACCTTGACCTCACTCAAAGCAGTAAGGTGGCCACTGACAGCTACAGCATTAGAATTTCTAATTCTGTTCTCAGTTCTCTTTCTCTAAAGCAGAAATAACATAACTTTCTTACTTCAGGATAAATGCATTAACATTTATGAGACACTCATATACAGCTCCGTGCTTGCTTTCCTGGCTTCTTTGGAAAAATGCCTGCTTTCTTTTTTTGGTTTAATGTAGAAAGGCTATGGTAATTCTTAGTGTCTATATACACTTCCCAGTTCAGAGCACCTTTTGATATCATCTGTTGATGTTGCGTTTGATCTAATCCTCCCAATGGAAGCATATTATAAACTCAAATTTTCTTGGAGATGACTTGCGCTGAGTTCACAAAATTTCTAGAATTCATAAAGATAGATATTTAAAGTATACATATCTGCTTCCTAAAATGCTGTTAGTAGGAAATGTTTAACAAATACAGGAGAAAGCTTTATTTCCCTCACTTTTCTTACATCCTAAGGAAACTCTGTTACAGATAAATAATTTTCTTGAATAAAGTATAGGACATATCTAAAAAGCATTTAATGTCTGAGGCAAGATTTATTACATTTTGATTTCCTTTCTATTCCATAACTTTCCTCCAAACTTCCACTTTGATCTGTAAACCTGTAATTCTCAAAGAGAAATTACTTGAGAAATGCCTATTTGAAATACATACTTAAAATAAGTCAGCCCATCCAACTATAAAGATACTTATTTGGAAGATATTTCTAATAAGGAGCCTTTTAAAAAAATCCCATGGGCACATGACCACTAATAGGCACTACTTGTGTATGAGCATGTATAGATCTGAAAGCAATGGCTCGGTAGAATGGATCAGTCTTTTGAACTAAATATCTAGACAGCCTCTAAATAGCAATCACTTCTAGGCAAAAGGTGTGTTGGGGTTCTAACAGTACCAGTTCAAGAGTAATCTGAATGCTTTATTACCCTCTGATAAATCATGCCCCTTTTCTCATATGAAAAATTTATGCTCTGCTATTTTTCTGTTACAAATATGACTTGGAAAACACCTTTCTTGCAGCAGGCAAGCACAGATGCAGTTGACTACAAAATGTGCACAAAACATATGCTGAATAACATCTGGGAGATATGAAGATACAGTCCTCGTCTGAATTTGGCAGATTTTTTTTTCAGCCATCTTAAAAATATAAAAATGAGTTTATCAACCAAGTGATTACAAAAGCATATTAAATTTGTTTAGATTTTTGAGATTTCCATGTCAAAGGGCTGGTTTTTAATAAGAAAGCCAAGGATCCAGAACCAGCTCCCTTGGACCTAGATCTTTAACTGATAGACAAGATTTTCTGAAGGAGAACAGGTCACTTTTGGAGATGTAGAGAGGATGAGGTTCTAGGTCATTCACAGAAATATTAGGAAATGATATGAGGTTTCAGGATCACAAGTTGCCAGAAAACAAGACAATGGAGGAAGGACTGCAGAGCTCCCAGTCTTTTCCTAAATGCTATCTGGGTTTTTACATGTAAATCTGCTCCCTCTTTTCCTGGACAATTGGTTGTAACTTGAAACAGCTTCCAAATAACCAAGGAGGCAATGCAATATTGGAGGTAACTGAATATTTTTTAAATGCCTTGGTTGCACTGATTTTCCTTAGCTGTGGGAGTGAGAAGGAGAACTGAAGTTTATACTGGGGCAATTTCTTCATGTAAGATAATTAAAATAACTCTAAAGAGGCAGAGTAACATAGAAAATTTTGGTGGCCATAGGCATGTCATTTAGGGCCACACTTTTAAATCTGTTTGCCTAAATATGGATTGAGGTGCCTAATTCTAGTATGTGAAGTTTTTAATCCTACCTTCTCATTGTCTTGCAAAAAGAGCAGACCACAATGTGGGTCCACCTCTCATACTTCAGAAGTAAAAAGGACCATAGAAGTATGACGTATTGGTATGGTAGGACACTACATTCATTTGTAAAAATGCACCTTCTTAGCCCTCCTCTCTCCTATTATTATGGCATCATATTTGCAATGAAATCAGTGACTTTACTTTCTCATACATTTAAAATATTATGGAATGCAAACAGCAAGAAAGGCCTAGTTACTTGATAAAATAAGCTCGGTAACTTCTTTTAAAGGCTGAGACAAACCTCTCTGAAGCAATTAAGCAGCTTTTCCATCGACTGCAGTGAGCACTTGGTCAGGCATTTATGTTATAGGAGGAATTAGTATCATCCTTAAGAAAACACATTCCACAGATTTGTTTTCCTGTAGTGGATGCACCTTCTCCTCTCAAATTACAAAGAGCTTGTCATGAATTATTTTTTCTGCTTCATATAGACAATGTCTACCTGCAAAGGTAACTAAAAGAATAACCATGGAGACGACAATTTTACGGTAATTAAAAAAAGAAAAAAAGCAACTTTGCTAATCAGCAAACCCTTTGATCTGGTTAACCCTAAAGGTCAAAATACCCTGACCCCATCAATGTTCTTGCTCTAATGTTGCCCTGCTTGGATCATTTCTCCCATTGTTTTATTCATCCCATATTAACTTCAAAACGAAGCTGCAGTGTTCCTGTGTACCTAGCAAATCTTCCTGATCTTACAATGAGGTGAAGGCCCATTGTTTCACTCCAAATCAGTTACCATTGTGCCCATTCAGCAAAATCGTTCATTTCCCCAGTCTAATGACTACATCCTATTCGAGGCTGTAAGCATTTTGTCATTCTGACCGCAGAGGCTATTTAAGCCCTTTGATCTTACCTGTTATTGCCCCACTCTTCAGCTGCTGAGCTGACAAAATAGGCACTGTTTTAGCTACAGGCATAAGTGACTGTATTCCCATTTGCAAGACATATATGTGAATGGAAGAATATGAATGTGCTGAAGGAAATGCCTCCAATCTTTACATTTACAGTAATGTGTGTAACTTGTGGGGAGCTGGGTTTCTGAAACATGCTGCGTGTTAGGCCCTGCTGAAGAGGTTATTGTTTCCCTTTGATGTCAACCAGAGTTTTAGCTTTCATTTCAGTGGGAGCAGAACTGAGCCAAATCCTTCAATGCTTTCAGAAATGTCACCCTAATTTTATAAAGCCTCTCATGAGGGTTCATGACTTTTAAGAAGTGTTTTCCAGGGGGAAGAAGGATGAGATGAGCCAGAGGCAGTATCCCCAGCAGCCTCCAGAAACGAGAGAATTTGCGGTAGAAGTGGACAGCTCTGGTCCCCTCCCCTCTGCCATTTGTAGCCTCCACAAGTTAACTGGAGGAAGAGTGATTGCTTAGAGGAGATTTTTCTGGTGGTAGTGGATTAAAACAAGAGAACAAGGACCTGTGGCTTGTAGCTCTTGAATGTATAAAGTAGGAAAAGTGTGATAATGTGCCATGATGTGCCTATAGGCTGGCCCTTAATTAGTAAAATAGTATGAATAATTATGACCATTTGGAAATTACTATAAGATGATGTATTTTACTATTTGGGATGCATGGAGAAGGAAATGACTTTCCAAATATTATTGTTTAAAACCAATAAAACTGTTTAAAACTGTTTCCTCCCCCCCTCAGTTGACTTTTCCCAAGCTAGATTTTTACTTTTTCCTAGGTTGCAGCAGATCTGTAAAAAGGTCGTCATATCTCACAATTTTGTACAGACTTCTATTTTCTAAAGACATGAACTCAGATCACAGTATGGTAGTCTGAGGAAGAATAAATGCAATCCTGGTAGAAGAGAAGGGTCCTCTCCTCAAGCCAAACACATTTTTCCTTTTTCTTCTTGTAGCACAGTTTTCTGTTTAGAAAATTTCCCCTTGCAGGTCAGATTGGGAAGGTGGTCCTAGAGGATGTGCCATTTTTCTGGTGCATCTTTTCTTCCTGAAGTGGAAACATACCTTTAAAAAGTGGGAATGTAAGAACTAACCAGTGCACTGCAGAATTATCAAATGCCTTTGGCTCTTAGCACAGCAGAACCTGTTGACAACAAGGAAAGTACTTTCATTTCAGTAAAGCAACAGATGTATGCTTCTAGTCCAAATCCTATTTTTTTAATAGGGCAGGATGATGTTAAAAAAAAAAAAATCCTTATTTTTGTCAGAAAAAGATTCAACTGCTAAGCTTCATGAGCATGAGACACTGGAACATCTTGCGTAGATAGATATTCTATCTAAGGTGCATGATTCAGGAAGTAGGAGCATAAAGGAGCAGAATTACAATTCCTATGAAGCTCCTTGGTAGCTCATAAAAATTCATAAACTAATGCTGACTCAATTAAAAAAAAATCTATATTTCCAGATAATAACTAATGCCACTGGAGAAAGGACAGCCTGAAATGATGAACCATCTTTTGCAAATTATAATGCAGCTGTTTGGGTTTTTTTCCAGAAGAAAACTCCAGAAATCAGTAATATAAGAGCTGCCCATATGTTTCATGATTTTGTAAGGTACTTTGTTTCCTGATTTCTGGTCAAAAGTTATATTGACATACGCTAACTTCCACAGGAAAGAGCTTTGCTAGTTATTACACTTTTGAGAGGATAAGTTTTATAATAGATACAAGTTTTAATAATAAGAGGAAGCTAATGTAACCTGTTTATTTGTTAGACAGGTAAATAATTCATGGCTTTAATTAGTCCCAGAAAATATTACCTACACTGTCAATCTACATAGCTGCTGTGACTAAGATATCGAGAACTGGTAATCAAACCTATGTTTCAAGCTTAAAATTGCTTTAATTCATAGGTGCTTTTATAAGAAGTGATTAATTTATAATGGAGGACCACACAGGGGGGACCAGAGGATTTATGACCTGAGGGAGCTCAACATTCTTTTCAAAATATATTTTCAGAAGAGATCCATTTTTTAATTTTTAACATTTGTTGCCAGTAGCCCTGTACAACCATTTACCTCATACCTTTCTGGTAAAAGTATGGCAAATCTTTTGCCTATTTTAATGGTGACTGTAAGACTTGAATTAATAATAACAGGCTGTGGTCCAGAATCTTAACCTTTAGCTGTGGCTGCTAATAGTAAATCAGATGGACTGAAATAAAAGCTGCTGCATATTCTGCTTCTTATGCTAAGTACCTCAGCAAGGAATATCAGTCTGAAATGCAGGGGAACCAAATAATATATGAACCATGCTAAAGAACATGGAAGAACAACTATGTAAGTCTATTTCAATAAGAAAATCACACAACTGCTGTTCACTAAAACCGTGGTTCCACTATGACATTTGCTTCCATTTGGAAGCAGCAGCTTGAAATGAATTTCTAAAATCTTCTCAATGGCATTCGACTACTGTTAGATTCAGAAAGGTACCAAAGCTTGTTATTCAAAGGCTCTTTTGCTGCTATTTGCTATCACTATTAAATTGCTATCATAATTTAATATTTGCAGTGTGGTGGTATGCCTGAGTCCTCAGATGCAAGTACAGGACCTACATCTGCTAGATATCCTGGAAATGTGTAGATAAACACAGCTTCTTTCCCAGAGTGACTATGATTTGGTTTTGTCATTACTATCTTAGTACTGTTTGACACCATACCATTTTCAAACACAATAATAAATTCATATACCAGTGAAGTGAGAAAATTTAAAGTGCCATTTGAGTTTAAAAGGATGCATATACCGAATTTGTAGAGAGGAGGTGAGATCCTCAGCGATAACTCATAAAACATTTTGGGAAAGCTTGTGAGGTTTTAAAGTTGCTTTGTCCAGACTGGGAAGGCCAGCATAGCCCCTGGCTGGCAGAACAGTAGGAAGCTTTGATTGGATTTTGAAGATTCAACTCTGTGAAGAGCTCTGGGACAAGCATGATATTGTCAGCCACTTGACTCAAAAAAAAAAAAAAAAGCATTTCATAGAATCATAGAATCATAGAATACCAGGTTGGAAGGGACCTCAAGGATCATCTGGTCCAATCTTTCTTGGCAAAAAAAAAAGCATTTATTTTGATGGGTTTAGAATGTCAGTTAGAAAGGGTATAAAACAGGACTCAGTATTAGTTATACTTGGGAAAAAGCTAAAAACTTGCAGCAACCTCACCTGCGGTGCTCCTGAAAGGGAGCAGAAGAACCTGAGTCATTTGATTATTTTAATTTAAACTGAAAAAAGTCATATTTTATTAAAGAAGATGAGTATAGTCTCCTCTAAAATGACAATATCTCTGTGATTTAAGACTAAAGAATTTTAAAACAGAAGGTTTAGTTTGCTAAGGCTGTCTTGCACAAAGTAAGCTAAGTGCTCAGAACTTGTTTAAATTTGGAAGTATCCTCCGTAAAAGCAGCTCCCTGCCATTAAAGCTGTTTTTAAGATTTATGAATACAATTAAATTTATGCAAAAAGATATTCTATATACCATGGTGCTAAAGTTTAATACAGTTTCCCAGACAAACCGATTCTGCAAGACATTGCAGAGGGAAACCCAAATATTCCGGACTTGTTTATCACAGCCAGGAAATTCTGCAG
>NW_009186820.1:16338-22025 GCF_000690835.1 Fulmarus glacialis
GGCTCATAGGGCCCCCCACTCCCACCCCACCAATAGTTAGAAAAAAGTGGGGCATGGACAGGAATAACTCTAAAGGGATTGGGATAGGTTTGGTTTGATTTGGTGACTGGAAATACCTGATAAAAAGACACTTTCTGTATACACGCATAATTAACCTTTTCTTTCTGTCTGAAAGAGACTATGAGAGATCGTTATATTGAATTTTGTTGGTTTTGAAAATGATGGATTTGTGTCCAGGGGGGTAAGGACCCTAAGAATTTGTGGGCATAAAGTCTGTTTAAGTTAATTGAAGGAACAAGCAAATAGATGATTGTTTACAAACATCTGACATAACTATTGTGTCCTAAGCAAAACCTGCGTGGCAGAGCTGAGTAGAAGACAAGGTAGAGACAGAGAGAGAAAGTGTACAGCAGGGGGAAATGCCAGCGATCTGGAGCAGAAGGCCTTTGAGCACATTTGTAGATATATACTAGTGGCTGAAAAGCTGCCTGTCAGAAAAGGACCTGGGGGTGCTGGTTGACAGCCGGCTGAACATGAGCCGGCAGTGTGCCCAGGTGGCCAAGAAGGCCAACGGCATCCTGGCCTGTATCAGAACTAGTGTGGCCAGCAGGAGTAGGGAGGTGATCGTGCCCCTGTACTTGGCCCTGGTGAGGCCGCACCTCGACTCCTGTGTTCCGTTTTGGGCCCCTCACTCCAAGAAGGACACTGAGGTGCTGGAGCGTGTCCAGAGAAGGGCAACAAAGCTGGTGAAGGGTCTAGAGAACAAGTCTTATGAGGAGCGGCTGAGGGAACTGGGGCTGTTTAGCCTGGAGAAGAGGAGGCTCAAGGGAGACATTATCACTCACTACAACTACCTGAAAGGAGGTTGTAGCGAGGTGGGGGTTGGTCTCTTCTGCCAAGTAACTAGCGATAGGATGAGAGGAAATGGCCTCAAGTTGCGCCAAGGGAGGTTTAGATTGGACATTAGGAAAAACTTCTTCACTGAAAGAGTGGTCAGGCCTTGGAACAGGCTGCCCAGGGAAGTGGTGGAGTCACCATCCCTGGAAGTATTTAAAAGACGTGTAGATGCGCTTAGGGATATGGTTTAGCGGGCATGGTGGTGTTGGGTTGACGGTTGGACTTGATGATCTTAGAGGTCTTTTCCAGCCTTAATGATTCTATGATTCTAAATAATAAAACAGCCCATGAACTGATCTGTCCCTGAGACTAATCTGGGTATGGCATAGTTCTTACCCATACAGATAAACTCTCATACCTTCCCAAAATATGTTGACTGTATCGAAGTTCTCTATTGGGCCATGCTAACTCCTGAACTATGCCTCAGTGTTGGCTGGGAGAGTGCTAGTTGTCATAACCTAGGCTATAGAGACAATGCAATGGTTGTGATATGGACCGCTGTAGACCTGCACCCTGGTCTCACTAAATTTACTAGCATAGGCACAGCTGGTGACAACAGTCAGTGGCTTACAGAAAATTTCAGGTAGCTCTCGAACAGGTGCTGGCCACAAAATGGGCTTTGAAATTTGAAAAGTGGTTTGTAGTTTGATTCCTTGGTGCTCAAGGAAAGAGGGCTCTGCACATCAGCACTAATAAACAGGACTTCACAGTGTGAAGAAATATTTCACAGTGTCCCCAATTTCCTTTTGTTAATGAAAAACCCAACAGAACTCAACTTTTCATTAGTTATGGTAGGATGAGGGTATGATACAGAACTGTAAGTATGGTTGGACAGGAGCCACGTGGAAGTGCTGTATTCTGTGATCAGACGTCTGTGCATGCCGTGCCAAACTGCAGCATTTTCATGACTTTTTGTAATGAAACTTCACATATAATTGCTGTTTCACTAGCTTGTTGACAGCATTATTTTCGAGATTTCTGTTCCCACTGAATATTTTGTATTTCTGATTCTTTTCCCTGAGAAGTGCTAACATGTAGTTATCAGTCACTCATTTTTGTTAGTCTCTGTAGGTCTTGTGCATCATTCCGCTGTGCTAAGATGTACTTCCTAATGTGAAATCAATCATGAATTTATCAACATGCTGTTTTCTTTTTGTTTGAGAGCATTAATGAAGATTTTTAATGACATGGTAGCTAAAACCAATCTTTGCCAGGTGTCACTAAAAAGCTTCCTCCAATTGGCTGTCATTTATCATTTTCTTTTTAGTTGGACAAATGAATCATCTTATATATTGCACAGTTTTGTTTCAAAAACGCCAAGGAAATCTATTTTATTTTTGTATTTCTTCATATATGTATACTTCTTCTGTACAGCAAGTACAGATTTGTATATCTATTCTTTGAAAGAGCATCACTGAAAGACTATTTTGTCATCCTGAAATCCAAATTAATCATAGTGGAAAAAACCCCTATATTAATTATAGAAATATTTATAGCACCTTTTCTTAATAAATATCTCTTTATTCTTTATAATACCTTTGTCTCCCTGTACGTTCAAGTCAGTTGTCAATTTTATTTTTTTATACATTTTTGTCTTTCAATAAAAATACCACTCTAGGCAAGAACACAAGCAAAACAAATCACTGATCCTACTGTGATGTAGTTTGTCTGTAGTTTACAGCATAGATGCTCTGAGCAAAGCAGAAAACTGGACCAGATTCTACTGCTGTCATGTAGGTTGAACTGAATCTAAACCTGGATCCAACTTATGTCTCTGAAGTTAGGTATGAAACAAAGTCCTACTTGGCTCATGGAAGTCAACCCATTCAAATTTAAGTGATACTGGCTGAGCTGTACAGAACAGGCTTAGAAGGAACTGAGGAAGTGAACCTCCATCTCTGCATGGTGGGATCCATGTTATGGGACAAAACCCCTGCACATGCAATACTGTGCAAGCCATTTGGAAAAATTTGTCAAACTGTCCCATAGGTGCATTTCTTATTTGCATTTGCATCTACAAAAGATGCATGTTAGAAGGATTTTGACACTATACTCAACTAGTCATTGACCAGGGTCAGAACAAGGTAAGTACCACAGCATACCACTTCTCAGGCATTCACTCTGCATCCGAGGAAAATCCCCCTTCCTTCTTGAGACTATTTCTAGCCTCACTTACCCTTTCTAGCATAGGTGGTAGCTTCAAGCCACAGGCCTCAGTTCTAAGGCTTTTTTTCTGCCACCTATTGTGGCATGTTTTACATAGGTACAGAATTATAAGTCAGTGTGAAGTACAACTCACACTGAGCAACAAGCACCAGCTCATTTAAACCAGACCTTATGCTATGTAGGAAGGATACAGACAAGACACAGAGGCAGAGGGAGGAAGTCCCACATACTCATGTAACTCTTTTCAGACTAAAACTGTACTTAAAATAGGCTAAGAATAATGTATGGTAATGATCCATTTCAGTATTTTTTGTACTGAGTAAAACCTTTCTACGTAAAAAATCACACTGATGTTAGTGAGACTTTTGTAGAGGGCCAAACCCAAAGCCCATTCAAAGCCATTAGAACATTACTGCTGATTTTCATTTGCAGAGGACAAGGCACTACTCAGTGTGAAGATATGTGGTAAAATCCAGCTTTATTATCAGACTAAGATTTCTGTCTAAAAGGTGTAAGGAGAACAGTTCTAAAATACGCTAGTGTTAACTACTTGCCTCCCCAACTAAATGCACACAAATAGCCAGGTAGGCATCCTTTGCACACGGTTATGATCAAGACTTCTATTGTCAAATTATTTTTGTTTTTATTTAAAATGTGTTTATAACATATACACTGTACTAAAATGTTGTATACAAGCAATGCAATGTCTTTCGATTTTTCCCCTTTGCACATGTGTGAAAAAATTTTATCAGTTTTGTTAACGACATGGTATTGCAGTGTTCATTGCTTGAGAACACTGAATTAGTTCAGGACTTTGGTCTTCTGATCTGCCATAGAGATATAGAAATTAATGAAACCCACCCTTCCTTCCTTCCTTCCTTCCTGCCCCCCTCCCTGCCTTCCTTCTTTTTTTCTCCCTCCCCCCTTCCATTCTTCCTTTTCTCCCTCCCTTTCTCTATTTTTCTTTCATCCATCTGTTTCTTTTCTCAAACTATTTGGTTTTCAATTGTTTGTTGGTTTTACTTTTTGTTTAAAGTGAACATCCCCATCCACACTGATTCCATACAACTGTATAAAAATGTATTTTTGAATGGAGCCATCTAACATCACTGTATATTGTTTTAATCTTAAGCTTGGTCTGGTTGACTGCTATGAAAACTCTTACTGCAGCTTTTCTGACATTAGCATTATAGCATTATAGCTTCAGGAACTGACTTTTGATAGTGAAGTGGCAATAGTAATCTTGGTAAGGTGAAAGCATTGCAAAAATTTCATGCTTTAATGGTCAATTAAAGACTAATGAAATCTTATCTCCAGATATGTGAGTCATGTTGTAAAGCTCACATGTATCAAGCTTTGTCACTAATTACCATTTCACTGCTTTACATAATTGCACTGAATAGTATAGGCTGGGTCTACCAGAAACAGTTTAATGGCTTAGTATCCCTTGGCATAATTAGTGCCATACGTTCTTATTTCTTTGGTGCTTGCAGGCAAAACACTGTCTACTGCAGCTGTGGTAGTAAGTAAGAATGGCCATTTCTATAGGGTACACAGTATGCTAAAATGACTGAATGTGTATATTTACTCATGTGGTTTTGTGAACAGAATGCGGGTATTGTGTATTGCACATGTACTTTAAAATAAACTACTCCGATTCTAATTCTTAAGCTATATGATTGCATACTGCGTAGTGTCTCGATTTCAAATGTGTTTAACTCACAGTCATTCCCCAGCAATTTACAAAGTCTTTAGCACATCTCTCATTTTCTTACTGGTTGTTGTCAATGCAAGATCTGATAGCACTGCTGTTTGATAAAGCTAAAAGGTGTAAAACACTCTTCATCTAGTCAGAGCCTAGGGGAAATGGGAATAGTCACTGTAGCTGTAACCTTTGAAGAAGAGCTGGTCTTTCCTGCCTTAGAAATACAAAACTGATTCATTCATTACAGATAATTCAAGGAAGCTGCTGGGAGGCAAGAGAACTAAGATCTTCTGAAGACTAAGAGCATACAAAAAGATCAAGACTTGCCTACGAGCTTTTGTAGCTAAAGAGGTGGATAACTAATTACCCTTGTGGTGAAAGCCAGGCTACCTATCATTTAAAACTAAGGACTGTTTACCAGGTGCTTCTCTACTTACACTTGCCACTTACAACCTCTGTGATTGAATATCTTTAATGTTTAAAGCATCTCCTTCAAAACTTGCCCTGAGCAGGACCAAAATGCTCAACATCCGATAGGGCAAATTCCTCACAGAATCAGGTTAACTTGCTGAAATTAGTAATTTTATCTTCTGCCAGTCATATCATGTGAATACTGTCAAGAGTGAAAATAGGATTTCCTATCCGAGGATATTGCCATCTGAACACAGACTTCTACTCCCCTCCTTCCACAAATGCCAAGTGATCTAAACGTCATTCAGAGCACTCATAGCTTACCCCTTTGTGGCTTAGGCACATGGAGCATGGGATGGGATGAAGCAGAACACAATATGCCTGTTTTGCAAGAGTTATGTTTTTCTGTCCAAGGTCTGAACTCAGAGTGTGTCTGAGAGCTTTGCAGACATTAGTTCACTGATGTGTCAGGGAGGTAAGGTGGCCGGTCAGGAGCGGTGTTCCCCAG
>NW_009186821.1:0-4586 GCF_000690835.1 Fulmarus glacialis
GGGGTGGGGTGTTAGAGCACCTCCGGGGTCTTATGCCTCGAGGCCCGTCCAGCCTGCAAAATGCCAGAGAATTGGGGCGTTTCTTCACTACTTTTGGATTTTACTTGTTTTTAATGACGGCGAGTTCCTGTGCATACTCCCACAGAACCTCAGGTGCCTTGTGTTTCGTCTGGTGTAGTGAGGGGTTTGTCATCGCTCCTCGTGGCCTCTGAAGTGAGAGCCCCGAGAGCAAAAGTTTCAGCTTTTACACGCCAAAGCGTTGCACACACCTGTGGCTGGGTGCTGCTGGCAGCGGCGTGCCTCTCCCCACTCTGCCTCTGCCAGGTGCTGTTCTTGCATCAAAATCCAGATGTTCTCTGTTAGTCCATGAGTGTGCAAATAAGATTGTCTGCAGTCTTAATTAGTCCGTCTGTCAATAAATAGTGTTTAATTGACTGCAGAAACCACATAGGTAGCGCCCAGCTGAACTTTTCTTGCTTTCTGAGAACTAGAGGCACTGGTGAAATCAGCCAGGAGTTTTGTGAAAACCTTTTTGCAGTTTAAGGTTTTAAAAGTCCCAAGAATAAAAGGGCTGAACCCCCTGAAGTTTATGCATGCAGAGAAGGAATGCAGATCACGGGCCAATGACTTGCTGTCAGGTATTACATCTGAGAGGTGAGCTGCTCAACTCACGGGTTTATATCCTTCACGTGCCCTGGATATGCAGGAAGCTGTTAAGGCAATTCTGTCTTCTAGGAAACATAGCTTGGGCAGGTTGTGTGCTAGTAACTTTTCACATTGTACCCATAGATTGTAGAATTAAATTAGGAAAGCTTTTCACTCCCAGTAACAGGATTCTGGATTTTGTATGAGTGCATGTAATGACACTTCAATCTCTACACGCTCTTTTCTAGAAAATCTTTTGCACTATGGTTGTTAACCCCAAGCCTAGACCCCCTGTCACAAATGTAGAGACTAGCCTTCTTTTAATGTTTAGAATAACTGCTTGTGGTGTGGTTTTGGACAGTTACTGTAACTGTGCATCCCAGCTGATAACTCTGTAGGAAACTAAGCTAGCTTTCAGGATTATAGTGAATATTTGGGACCTTCTGCTTGCTTCAGATTTTTAAGGCTCTGTGCTGTTTGTTTAGCGAGAACTTGTTCTTTAATCCCTTCCTAAATGTGTCAAGGTGAATTTTTACTTCCTGCAGAATGTGAAGACTCATATAAAATGCTTATGTATGCTAGTGTCTTCACCAAATTTTGTTACTACTGCTAAAATTGTTTCTGGGTGCTGACTTGTGGCATTGTGTAATGTAACTGTTCTATTCAAAAAGGGACTTTCTGTCTAAAGGTATGTGATGTTATCATGCACTACCTTTAAATGTGCCTCTGGAATGCACACACTTAAAGACCAGGATGAGAGGAGTCTCTCCGCTTTGCTAGCATCAGCATAGCTTTTAGTGAGCCAGCACTTCTGGACAGTAGATGTGCTGTCAGAAGTCTGGTAAGATCCGTGCTGCTAATTTTTTTTCTTCTCGGCTTAATAGCTAGAAAGTTCAGAACTCTTGAGTATCCTCTAATGCTTTGAATTAATAACTGTAATTCAGGTGACTACATGCTGGTCTGTTGCTCACTTGCAAGCAGTTTGAACTGAATATTAAATCATAACTGAAATAGCAGTCACTATGAAATACTCAGGATGGATATATTATCATTGATTAATATTATCTAGGCATTGTTATATTTTCTTTCTGGAAACTTAAAAGACTAGCTATATTTCACAGCGGAATAACTGAGTAACCTTAAGTGGCTGGTGATACAAGAAGTATGCGGTCAAGTCAGAGCCACATTTGTTTTATCCCAGATTACTGTCTCATTAAAATACCAACCCCCCACACTGCTTAAAATTGGATTCAGTGTGGGTATTTGTATCATGGATGGGTGCACACTAACTGGGACTTTCCAGTCCTTCTAGCTAGATTTTCTTGCTCGCTTGTGCGTGCTGGCGAACTACAGCAGTGACAACCAACATGTTGCTTTCCACATGTTGTAAACTAAGAGTTCTTGGTTAGTGCCTTTGGGATTGCTTAGGAGTTGCTAATCTGTAATTCTAGTCAGTTGTAGAACTGGCAATTTTCTTTTTTTGGGATGGAGGGACAGCAAAAGGTGTTGAGGGTTGAGGTTGTGTCATATTTGGAAGGAATGTGCTGGTTTTGTTCTTGCAGGTTTTCTCTGACATGGTTCTGGTGATTTGAAGAGAACTAATTTTTTTTGACAGAGTTTTGCTAAATTAAATCTGACTCTATAAATCCTTTAGCTTAATTGATGTTATTATATATAGCTGAATTGGGGTTCTAGAAAAACTTCTACAAGTCCTTCTAGTTTGCTCTTTAGATGTGTATGTGGTATGTATCCCTGATTGCCTATTTGGAACATGTTGGAAAGATTAAAGCAGATCTTATCCTACTGACACAAATAGTTCGGTGGCAAGGTTTTTTTATTACTATTGACTAGAAAAAACATTTAAAATTGTATTCAACTATAGTCCCTGCGTTTTGAAACCTTATCTTTACCTTCTGAGGTACACCATTTGCAGGACTAGTGGCCTTTTGGCAGATCATGTTTTGCATGGTTGTATGATGCCTCATTAGTTTTACAGGATGCATCAGAGGACAAATATAAATGACCACTTGTTTAAAAATATGTGACCCACTGAAAATTGAGTTTGTTTTCTGAAGGATTACATCCCAGTCATAATTTAGGTAGCAATGCTAAGATAAGCTTTAAATTAGTACCAGCATTTTTTGCCTCATTGTCTTCTATGTTGGGTATATTCCTTGTTAGAAAGCAGGTATGAATTGTTAAATACTGGTGTTTGAGCCAAGAAAATTTTAATGTTGACCAACCGAAAAAATCTTGAAGTCCAGTAGAGTTTCCAGTCTCTTGTCCTTTTACATGTAATAGCTTAATGAAGAAATTTACATGCTCTGTGTTTGTTATTACCAGAGGGCAATCTGGTAATAATAATAGTAATTACTATATGTGTCCTCAAAACTGGAAACCACTTGCTGCTAGTCATGGGGGAAAGGAAGAGTGGAGAAGCAGTGATTGCTGAAAGGCAGGGGAATGGATTTGAAAAGAGAACAGATAGCTAATTTTAAAACAACTCCAACGTTTCACTGAATTTTAATTTTTTAAAGTTTGTTTTTTAATCTGGCCTTTAGTATAGGAAGTGAAAAATTATGAAAATATTTTCACAAAGTATGTAGGAGAGCAGGCAAGTTGAACTAGAAATGACGTCAAATGTACAACAGAAATTTAAACCTTTTCAAACCTGATACATGAGAATCTTCTATTTTTTCCTTAAAACTAGTTGTTACTAGCTGTGTTTCATTAATTGCTGTCAACGTGCACGTGCGTGAAAAATAAAATACAGTGTGTTAAATTCAAAGACACAGCACCTGGAATGGTTTGCTTTTGTTATGTTAGTAACCTGTCCAAACACCTGGTGAAGTGAAGAAGCAGCTGAGTTTCAGTTAGCTACTGCTCAGTCATGTTGCATTTTTTGGGGTCGGAGGAGATAGTTTGATGTTCTGATGAAGACTGCCAGTAAGAAGTCAAGATGATTACTTCTCTGCTAATGCAAGGTGAGAAGCTTCGTGCTAATGAAAGAGAGGTTGGTGCTCACCCACCTGACAATGGATGTCTGAAGTGTAAGATTTTTTTTGTTAAACCTGGTCTGGAGGTTGACAGTTCTTGGATGTGGAACCTCCTGGTTACCGGTCTTGCTCCAAGACCAGATTACTGTACAGATTACATCCTGTATTACATCTGTCCAGGAGTTAAAGCTTGTGCATAACACAACAGCTGATTTATTTAGCAGTACTCCCCAGTTCCAGCACATGTTCCCTTGCAATCTGTGATTTACACTGGCTGCCTCTGTTAGCTGGGTTTTCTCATTGTCCAGTAATGTTTGGGATGTTTCTTCTCTATATGATCACTTTGTGCAGTAATGCCACAGCAGCATTTAGTGGGGTTACTCAACAGAGAGAGTACTGCAGAACGTGGGGATAGGATATTCTCTTGTTGCAAGAAAAGGAATTCAGTCCTTTCATGCTAAAGTAGGTATATAGTATCACTTGTAATCATTGAATCGTTAAAGTTGGAAAAGACCTCTAAGATCACTGAGTCCAGCCATCAACAAAACACCACCATGCCCACTAAACCGTGTCCCTAAGCACCTCATCTACATGTCTGTTAAATACCTCCAGGGATGGTGACTCAACCACTTCCCTGGGCAGCCTGTTCCAGTGCGTGACCACTCTTTCAGTAAAGAAATTTTTCCTAATGTCCAGTCTAAACCTCCCTTGGTGCAACTTGAGGCCATTTCCTCTCATCTTGTCGCTAGTTACTTGGGAGAAGAGACCAACCCCCACCTCGCTACAACCTCCTTTCAGGTAGTTGTAGAGCACAGTAAGGTTTCCCCTGAGTCTCCTCTTCTCCAGACTAAACAGTCCCAGTTCCCTCAGCTGCTCCTCATAAGACTTCACCAGACTCTTCACCAGTTTCGTTGCTCTGCTCTGGACACACTCCAGCACCTCAAT
>NW_009186822.1:0-4137 GCF_000690835.1 Fulmarus glacialis
TTGGCCCCAGTCACCAGAACGGAGCGGACGTGAAGGTCTCCCATAGCGCTCCTCCCTCTGCCCCAGCTGGCGTTGTTTGCTCAGCTCCCTCATGCTTCTTTATAGCATGTTCCACGGCCACCCCACCCACCCAGGGCTTGCACAAACCCGTGGCTCCAGGTACAACCTCTCCAGCTCTTCGAACTCTCTAGGGGACAGTTCCTGGCTGGGAGCTAGCCCTTGTTACCAAAGGGCAAAAATCACTTGGCTTTTTCAGGCAAACTCAGCTGTCCTGGGGAAACCTGGCCCCATCATCCAGGAGCTACCAGCCAGCCTGGCCAGGAGAAGCCGTCGTGGGTGAGGAGGGAGGGAGCCATGTGTGGGAGGGATGTGAGATGCCCCACGGCTCGGGTGAGCTTTCAGAAGCCTCCTGTGGGCTAGACGGGCTTTCCACATCGTACCAGGTCACGCCTCAGATGGCCATGAGCAGATGTTCTCTGCCTTGCTCTTGCCTCTTCCAAGCCAATGCCCATTCACTGATTGTCTCATGAAAGACCAGTGGAGTGGAGTGAACCCCGCATGGTCTACTGGCAGAAGGAAGTGGACCTGTATGGCCTGCACATCACCACGCTGCTGTCCATGCACTCCGTCCCTTTGGGTGCCGTCCTAAGTTGAGCAGTCCCTCTGCCCAGAAGGCAGGGATGAGTCAGGTGCCCGGGACATTCTCCTGCAAAGAGAAATGCCTTGTCAAAGCCCCGTTGTCCACATCACCCATAGGCGTGGGCCACGGGCGGTTCTGCACTAGCAGCAGTGAAGCTCGGTGCTGCCCGGTGCTGCCCAGTACCTCAAGCGAGGCATTGCAAATTTGCAGGGCTGGGACCGGTGCATGTGCACATCGTGTGTTCCCGCTCCACAAGTGAAGACGTATCCCCAGAAACCTCTTGGCAACCCCCTGCTTTCCAGCGCTGTGTCCCAGAGCCATTGCATGGGCTGCTGGGCAGCAATGGAGACAGTGAGACTGCCGGTGTGTCACCTTCTCCCCCGGGATGTCTTGGCAGCAGCGGTAACCAGAGCCGCTTCCTCCCAGCTGCAGTGCCAAGCGAGCCCTCGTGCTCCAGCAGCAGCTGCTTTCCTCCTGCCCACTCCTGCCTGCTCTCTGGGGCTCGGCTGGCAGATGCCATGGGACGGGCAGGTCCTCCCCGCACCCCTGGGATGATCCTGCCCGGGGCAACCTCTGCAAACCTGGTCAGGGGGAATGCAACTTGGGGTAAGGATGCCCATTTGGTGCTCCACCTCTGCCATCCTCAGTCCTACGCTTGCTTCTGACTCGGTCCTGCTCCGAGTCTGCAGCATCCTCATCCTCATATTGCTGCTACGTTCACCTTGCCCCCAAACGAAGCTACTTTAAAGTATGGGTGTGCCAAAGCTTGGTCCCAGGGAGCCCTCTGCACCTCAGGCCAGTTGCGTGGTCACTACGGTGCCACCAAAACAGGCAGTCCTGCCCTGCCTCACTCACCTCCCCACCTCATATTTGGGCAGTTGACTCGAGGACTCGATCAGGCACCCGACCCATGCTCTGGCTGCCTCTGGTTGCAATGTGGAAGGAAGGATGCTGCCGCCAGCCCCACCCAAAAGAGGGACAAAGCCCCATTTCGGTGGTGGTGTCCACCATGCCTCTTCTGTGTCTGAGGTGGCACGGTCCAGCTGCACGAGGGATCAAGCCTTCCGTCCCTGGCCTGCCTTCACCAGGCTCTCCCCCCGGCGATGGCTCGGGCGGTCCCAGCACACATTAATCCGGCACAGGACGGGTGAGTGGTGTTTGTCAAAACAGACCACACCTAGATCGGGACATCACCGCTTTGAGAAATAGTCTCATCGATAGCGATCAGTTCTTTTCCAGATACGTTAAAAATGAATTGAATGTCTATAAAGCACGTTCCTTTTCCGAAAGGCATATTTACCAAATAGCAGCGTTTTAAGGACATTTTTTGCAAGTAGGAGCATGCCACAAATCACAGGGGAAAACTCCTCCAATTTGTTTTCGCGAGGCTCCTAGTGTTGAAGTATCATCACCACGTACCTGTTTGAGAGAGAACTGAATTTTTGCACGTCCCGTCACAACATCTCAGCGTGAGATACTAAATCCCTTTGATACGCCTGCTCTGCCAGCCGGACCTGGCACGCACATCTCCCTCCAGCTCTGTAATTCCCCCTGTACCCTGGAACACGCAGGTTGGTGACAGCCCCAGCCTCGCCTCTTCTCCCGTAGCAAGCTTTGTCAGGAGATGTTCATTTGCTCCTTTGCTTTCACATCCTTTGAGTAAAATTTACCATTTTGTTTGCTCAGTGTAAATCCCGAGATAAAGCCCAGAGCACGTGACAGAAATGCACACAAACACACTGTGCAAATGAAAAATAATCCTTGTCGGCAGGCCATAGCCAATGTTTCCCCTTCTGGACCTTGTGGAAAATGTTCCCTGCTGACGTATTTGTTTAGTTCCTCTGCTGTTATTCATAAGTCTTTGCATACACGTTGAGCACTCGCACATTTCCTTCACTTAGCAAGACAACCTCACGGCAACCAAGACGGGAGTTTTACTTTACTTTACTTTACTTCTGCTGCCTGCAGCTTTTCTTTCGTAGCGGTGCCCCTTTTTGTGGCCCCATGGCTCTTTCTGCACCAGCATTCCATGAACTGTTCTTGCTTCGATGGCCATCCAGCGCTGTGCTGTCCAGCTTGTAGGTGAGATATTCCCCCGCGGGAACACGACAGCAGCAATCGGCTCCTGCCCTCTTGTGCATCTGCAGCTTCTCTTTGGGAGCTGATGACAGATCTTCCCTCTTCCCCCTCCCTCCACCCTGCCGAGTCTCAGTCTCTCCTTAAGCTCCACGTGTTTCATTCTTTTTCCCAGTTTCTTTCCCGAGGCCACTCAGCCCTTCTGATTCTCCACATTGGGCTGAGACACTTCTTTCGTCTAACGAATTCTTGCTGCGTATCAACAGTACAGACCTCCGGGTCTCCCAGCTGTCTGTCTCAGTGACCTGTCATTGAGGACCCTGACACTTCTCCCCGCCTCAGCACACCTCCCAGATCACGGGACTGGCTTTCAGGCTCTGTTAGGTCATTTCAACAGCCTTTTCTATATTTTCACTTTTTAATGACCACAGACCACAACTCTACTTGCCGATATATGCCATTTGCATGAGAGCTCTGCTCCTTCAAACAGACTTCCACGGTTTTCTTCTTCTAGGTGGAGGATGAGGCCATCACCCACAGGTCTGTTAGAAACCTCCGTGCTGCCTCAGAACCAGACAGCATCAGAAACAAGAAATTAACCTTTTAAATCTCCTATTTTTGCTGTGTCATCCCATTTTTATAGCCTCCCACTGTTTCGCAGTCATAACTTTATAACGTCGACTTTGCTCTGGGGCCCCATGGTTCATTGTTGATCATTAGAGTTTAAACAAGTGCTGCTTCTCCAAGAGTCAGAGTCCAACCTGGCACGAAGAGGCAGAGGAGGAAACAACCAGCCTTGCCTGGCTCACCACCCAGCCTCTTCACAAGTGCTGCTGCTGTCCCCAAGCCTCTGGAAGGGACCTTGGACCAGCTCTCGAGAAGGGATTCAGATGGTTTGTTTGCTCTGAAATGCTCTTGCATGGTCTAAACCTTAAGATGAGCACTAAGGTCCTTCTGTACACCCCTCTCCCATAACGCCTCAGGCAGCCGTATTTCACATATGGATGCTTTCCATCTGTCCTGGTTTCGGCTGGGATAGAGTTAATTTTCTTCCTAGTTTTCTTCCTAGTGCTGTGTTAGTATGAGAAGAATGTTGATAACACACTGATGTTTTTAGTTGTTGCTAAGAAGTCTGCTAGTCAAGGACTTTTCAGCTTCCCATGCCCTGCCAGCTGCACAAGAAGCTGGAAGGGAGCATAGCCAGGACAGCTAACCCAACTGGCCAATGGGGTATTCCATACCATATGATGTCATGCTCAGTATATAAATAGGAGGCGTGGCCCAGGAAGTAGCAATCGCTACTTGGTTATTGGTCAGCGCGTGGTGAGCAATTGTGCATCACTCACTTTGTATATTCTACCATTATTATCATTATTGTTATTATTATTCTTTTGTGGATTTGGTCTACCTGGACTTCAGCA
>NW_009186823.1:0-8240 GCF_000690835.1 Fulmarus glacialis
GAGCCCTGGGGAACACTGCTCGTGACCAGATTGACACAGCTTTTTATCAGTAAATTTTCTAATATGGTAACAGAGGCTGGTATTTGCAAATTGTAAATATTTCATTAATTTCTGGAAATGCAAACACATAAAAACCCCCAAACCTGTAAAAAGCAGAAGGGTGTGTGGCATGATAAGAGGTAAGAAATTGCTTAGGACAAGTGAAAAATGAAATAAAGACCTTGGGGTTTCCAAATTCTGATTGCTTTCCCTTCAGATATACAATTTCCAGAGTACATGCTTGGCATGTTGCTTTATCAAAAGGACAAATACTGTAGTATATTCCATGATGCTCTTTAGGATTGTATGTATTTGCTCTAAATTAAGTATTTGAAAATTAGACACCGAAGTCTTAGCTGTTCACCTTAGCTATGCTATCTAATCAATAGGAGAAAATAGACACTACATAAGAGTTTCATCTCACCTTAACATAGTATTCCAAAATTGCTCCAATTAATTGCCCTTGAGATGTCTATTTCCATCCATTAATTTTAAAGATGGCTTAGAGTGACCACCTCAGCTACAGTAATGTGCTACTGGTGTCTCTGCTATATATATGTGCCCCTGCTTATTTACTATATATACACCCCATCCATATCCATATAACATATATATAACATCTATATAAAATATAGATGTAACAGCTCAAGGACTTTTTTGGTTTTGGTGCATAGAGTTGATAGCTCTTTGGTCTCCAACATTGTCCAGAAGAAATCCTCTGTAAAGATGAAAGGTTGATCAGTTTTCACTTTACTTCTGCGATGGCTAACTTGTTATCAACTGCTCGCCATTATTTTCTTATACAAAACTCTAACGGAGGAGAAATCAGCTAGATAGCAGTTTATAGAAGAAAAGCCTGAAAAAACAGTATCAGCTAGGGATGCAAAACTATTTCTAGCACTTATTTGCAATAGCAACAGAGAGAGGAGAGTTTGCATGTTGTACCTACTGCTCACCTCCATACGATATCTGCTTATTTCAAAGAAGCTTCTACTGTTTCAAGAGATGTTAGTAATTACAGGGGAAAACATGTTTTCAGTGGAGTGTGATGATTTGAATGGAATGTGAAGACATGAAGTAGTAATAATAGCTAACAGGTCATGGGTTAATGAAATCGTTTTTCAGTTTCCTTGCAAACCATGGCGTTTTTTCCTACTTTTGAAAAAATCAGAGTGTTAAAATCTGAGTGCAAAGACTTGGTTGCAAAGATTGTAATTAAAGTTCAAAGCCAGTTGTAATAAGAGCCAGTTATATTCAAAATATCGCATTATATATGTGAGTAGGATTTTGCTGCATGGTTTTATCAGTTTAAGGCTGTAGTATTTCCATTTTTATTGTTACCTGAGAAATTCATTTCTAGCATAGTTTGTTCATGATGGTAGTAACCCGTTGTAAGTACATAAGATTTGTCCTTCAGATACTGCATAGCCTTCCTGTCAGATTTTGGAATGATTTAATAAAATTATTGTTGACCTTAGCATGCTTAATGGTCTGAAACCTTTTTATATTAACCATTTGCATAGTCCTAATGAAAAAACTATAAGGTATTTCTCTGTCAGCCTTTTACAAGTTATAAATATCACTTTACAACATTTGGACAGAAAGGCATTTTTTCCCCGTATTCTCTTATCACAGGTTTTTGCTTCTTGCCTTTCTTAGCTTAGCATTACCATGTATCTTAAACTGAATTTGTGAAGCTGATGTGAAATGAGGTGCATAAATATACCTTTTATCGTATATTTATGCACAACACAGTAAGACTGCGAACCTGAAACATTTATGTTCAGTAGGAAAAGTCCAACTTAAAAATACAGGAGTTTGATGAGGTCCAGTGAAAGCACAGTCTTATGTTAAAGGAGAAAAATAAAAGTATCAGGAGTGCAGACTTAAATATGGAAGAATATTCAGTAGAATTAATTAACATTATCCTTCTTATTCTTAAGCAGTGAATATAGAAGTTATTTTATTCCAAGTCATTATTATTCTCTATATCCAGTAAGAACTGGGGAAAATGTACAGTGATTTGTACTATAAAGAAGAGAAGTTATGTTTGTGCTAGAATCAAAAATATGAAATATGTGGTAATGTCATTCTTGGAGTTTCCCTTTTATTATGGCAACTACTACATATGTTTTTTATTAAGTAAGAAAGATTATCTTTCATCCTAACAAATGCCTTGCTCTTTTACTTGCTAATGAGAAAAAATACCTTCCACAGCAAATTTGGTTGTAAATTTTGTCAGTAGAAGCCTGCCGTATTTAACATAGTTCTTCTCTGGACTTCTCTGTGCTCAGGTTATTGCAGAATGCTATTGGTATTTTTTGTAATTTTTGGTGATATTATTAGTATGGTGTCAGTGTATACATGGGACATCAACACTGGAGTTAGAGAGAGAAAGCAAAAAAGAAAGCAAAAATGCTTTTCTGTTCCAAGAAGTTAGAAAACTCTCATGATTTCAGAAGTAAACTTCTGGGTAGTAAGTAGAACAGGAGAGGATCCTTCCAAGGGAATAGTTTATTGCAAAGTTCAAATCAATCAAAACCAATTCAAAACAAAATACATTCCAGATTTTTCCTCATGAAAATGTTTTTCCTTTCCAAAGTGAGACCTGTCCATCCTCCATTAACTAATTTTTTTTTAACCTCATTGCTTCTTCTCTCAAATTAGTGCCCAAAACATGAGACAGCTGTACAATCAGAAGAGTTTTGTCTCCATGTCTCCTATTGCATCTCATTTTCCACATGTATAAATATTAACTAAAGAAGAGATTTCAACCTTACCATGGTCCTTCACAGCAGTGAATTCTAGTTTCAGAACAGTTTCTCAGCTTCCCTCTCAACCAAGAATATTTAGTCATTTATATGAAGAGAAGAAACTGCACAGAGATATTAATGTTTAAGACAATCACCTGGCATGTATAAAGGGCAGGTAAGTTCAGGAAACTCTCCAAATTTTAAATAAATATTGGACTCATTCTTAAATCTATCTGATCCCTTCCAGAATGATTATCTATGATCTCCCAAAGTCCAATACATTGTCAAGAGGCCATAACATGGCTGGATATAGCCAAAATCATGCTGAAACCATGGAAAAGTAACCTATATATCAATCTACAATATGTTATTGGATACTAAAAAATGTGGGAAATGGTTGAGGAGGAGCTAGTAATTTAGTTCTGTTTAGAAGTGCAAATTAACTGAGAGTTGGCACATAACTTACTAAGAAAGTTTTATAAGATTTGATGAGATTTGGTCAACGAAGATCAAACAAGAGACCCTGTTGTACTGAACATAAAATGAAAGGTGGCATAGCTTATGCTGTGTTTCTTCATCTTACACGTTCAGGGTGCCTAAACCTTATCTGGAATCTTTACAGATTTATTTTCTAAACATTTTCTTTTATAACAGTAGCTTTCTCTGAACACCTGGCATTCCCACTTATTTTTCAAGCATTTCCTTTCATACCCATGTGACCTATGCATGGTCTCCATTCTTCAACTTCCTATCATGTAAATTGGCCTAATATACCCATTATAAAAAAAAAAAAAAAAAAAAAAGGTTTGGTTTTCTTCCAAGTGCTATCTTAAACACACAATTAGCCTTACAAATTGAATTCTAACAATTTCTTTCCCTCCTTGACAGATTGCTCCATCTCTGCAACATAATGAAATACATTTGCTTCACAAGCATGGCTGTGAACAAAAGCTGGTTCATAGATGTTCTCTTCCCCTTCCAAGGGAAAGGACAAGGGAGAAGGATAATTTGTAATGCCCCTCTTCAGAAGGGAGTTTACACCTGTAGTCTTGAGGAAACCAGCCATTTATGCTGAGGGACATGTAGTCCAGAGCTCTGCCTGTTGTCTTTTTGTGTGTGTGTCTGTCTGTCTATTCCAAAAGAAGAGTGCCTGCTTCGAAAACGTTTGCTTCTGTTACATATTTCCTAAATTGGACACACAGGTAGTCTCAATAAGAAATAATAGGTGTCTTACAGATAAGCTACAATATCAAATCAACAATTTTTCTTCTGTTTTTCTGAAAAACTATTATTAGCAAAATTGAAAATGAAAAATAAGTCTGTGACAAATAAGGTCAGCCTGGCTCCTAAATATAATTCGTTCTTAGAATGCTGGTATTACTGTTATTGCTATTATGACATTTCTATGAATAAATAGTTCATATTGTAAAGAAATCTATTTCCATTCCAAGTAATGTTTTTTTTGATTTTTCACTAGAAATATACAACCAGAATGTGATTTACAAGTATTAACTAGTTTCTATGTTACAATGTTTTTTTCTGTTAGATACTCACATACACATTCATACATATATAGGCATACATATATTCATATATATTTTTACACAGCTTTGAATTTGCCAATTTGAATTATGAAATCATATAACTACTGCAAACAGAGCAAACAATTCTTGTTGTATCAAAAAAGATTCAATATGCAAACTATGATGATTAAAATAAAGTTTCATGACAGTGAAAACATTAACATTTCAAATATGATGTTAGAGTGACAAAATCCCCTTTGCAATGTGTCTTTATATACTTCTTCAATCTTTCTCACTTCAAAAGAATCTCACTTTTCTGTGAAAATGCTGTCAAAGAAATGAATGCAGCGTGTTTTTAGGTAACCCTGGAATCACTATGTTTAGAGCTCAGAAACAGATCAAAGGAGAGCTATAGATGTTAAAGAGAAAGGAAATCCTTATGTTCTTTCCACATATGAGACTCTGGAGAGCATATGCTTGAATGAATAAGAAAATAGACCTGCAATGATTAGACGATTTAATGTTATTTTAGAACAGTTACTGCAGATGAACAGAATTTCTGTAAAACGAGAAGACAGTCAACCAGTTAAGCTTGCAGGTGTAATCTCAGAGGATAAACTGTGCCTCATAGAATATTTAGTCTTCTGCCATCATGAAAGTACATTCTTCTGTTTTTCATCATTCTAGATGCTGAACGCCATACTCTCATAGAGATTACATGTAATTGCAAAATTTCAAAGCAACTGGTTTTTGTGTCTATATGTTGTTACGGAGAAATATGTACATTAGGTACCAAAGCTAAAAAGGTTTGGTGGGGTTTTTTCTTTCTTTTTTTCCAAGAAAAACATTGTATTTGACAGGATAAACATTACATGTTTACACAGCTGAATAAATATTTTACAGGGAAAACATGAATCAGTTTTCCATTGAGACATTCTGGGATAGTCGGAAGACATATTTACTGAAATTAATCTTGTGTTTGTAGTTTTTTAGTTTGCTCTAGCATATAAAATGAAATCAAGTTTTAGTTTGAGAAAGCAATTAATGGCTGCCTGCAACTATGCCTCAACCATATAATTTGGGAACACCCAGTCTGGGTCTTTGAACACAAATGCTTGTTTGTGTCCAAAAAACCGGGAGTGCATTATCTCCTTCCCACTTGTGACCTAGTTAACATAAAAGGAAATCTGGAAGTGTGGCCAAGCCAGGAGCCATGGCATGTATCCCACCTCCCTAAATCAGAGAAACAAGTCAGTGGAGCATGATGATTGCCTAAAAGACACCAAACTGTACTAAATAAATTCAAGTAGAAAAGACATATTTTGACTAAACATATTCCCATGTAGAGATTTCAGAAAAAGTCATTAATAAAAGACATGCTGTTTTAGCCATAAAGAACATCTCTGAAGTTTGAATACCTGCAAAATAAAAGTACGTACCAAATTGCAGCTGGATTGGAAATCAGTCCTTTTCTGTTGTAATGGCTAATTATCTCATGTCTCTATTTAAGTGCTTTCTGTAGGAAACGAAAGCTAATTATGGGCATTTTCCATCTTCTTTTGAAGGACGGATGAGTTCATAATATTTTGGATTACTAGCTACTATTATAATATCCAAGCTGCTAACTTAATGCACAATAACTCCTTGGTATTACCTCCTTTGTTCCCAGGCAAATCTTTCAAGCTCCATGGTGATGAGAAATAGTCGGTATGAAAGTATGACAATTTGGAGAAAAGACAGTCCATCTTACCAAGAAAAAGAAATATCAAACTAAGAAAAAATCACTCAAAATTTCTTGAATCTTTGTATGCAAAAATGCCCTAGTAACAGATTAAAAATGTATTTGGGGCCATTGTTTCTGTGGAAGATGACTGTGTGACTACTAGAACAGATACAAGTGTAATATGCGGAGTATTTATCATTACTGTTCATCTGGTAAAATTGAAATTTCAAAGAGAAACACTTGCAGCAAATAATGTGTGGGGAACATCATTCCATATTTTGTCATTATTCAGTGGACTTTTAGAATGGAACACAAAATTGTACTATCTTGTTTCAAGTTTCTTTAACTAGTTTTGAGTTCATCTAACACAAATGCAGTATGCACCGTAGACATGGAAGGAATGTGTCTGGTGAATGAACAATAATAACAAACACAAGTTATGTAAAAATCTAAAAAACTCTGGACTTCATGGATTTCTGGAATTTATATGATTCAGTTCAAATTTTTCTCAGCCTCTATTTCTGTAACTAGGTCTATAACACAATAACTTTAACATAATGCAGTTATTCTACTTGTTGAACTATTTTATCAGCTTGTTTTCCACCCTACCTCTCTCTCTGCCTTTAAGGAATTGGTCCCTGACTAAATGCTCCTGCCTATACAAGGAATCTGCAAATCTACAAAGATTCAACATTTGCTATCCTACTTCCCCATGAACCTTACCTTAACAAACATTTTGGACCAGATCTAGTTCTCAGCACCTGTGTAAGAAATTATCATTGTCAGTCTCAAGTGAGATAGCCAGTCCTCCAAATCAAATATATTCTGAAGAATCCTACATGAGAGACATTCCAAAATGCATTTCTGTAAAAAAGGATAGAAATGTTTGTATTAGTTACCTACATGATATTGCTGTGCCTGACTGCAGATGGCTGAGGCTGTCCTGCTGTTCATTTGGAACCACTAGTGATTTAGATGGAGTGCACATGATGCAGAAGAAAAACACAAATCTTAATACATGCTTTAGCATTTCAACTGCCTTGAAAATCTTTACAACCGTATATTATTTCTTATAGAGCAATTGCACTATGATTATGTCACTGAAATTCCTCATTACCTCAGCACTAAAAATGCGTAAGGGACAATAATCTCTTTTAAGAACATTTTCTCAGGTCATAAAAGGAAGTTTTTATTTCCCTTTCTCGCCAAGATAACTACTAAGGTAACATGGACAAAAAGAGTTTTGTTCATCATTAACTTCACTAGCACTAAGGGTGGAAGATCTTTTAACTGGTTGCTTGGAATGTGGTTTTAGAAACTTCTTTGCACTGTTGGTAGGTTGTGGAGAGCTGTTGTTCAGCAGTGAAGGTTGGGATCTTTATTCTTGGATTGGATTTGAATTTGAGTGAGTAAAGCTGAGAAGTTTTCTGAGGAGCAGCAGAAGATTCAAAGCAAAGTGATAGGTAAGGCAATACTAAAGGGAAACAGGAGTCGGTGAGACTTTGCTTTTCTTTTTGGAGCCACAGGTTAGGAGATGGTAGAACTATATATTCCCCCTCTAGGAAACAATACTGCAAGATGCCGTTAATGCCAAACTCTTTATTGAAATATTGATTTTATTCCTGACAAAAAGTGGGAACACAGCAGAGCATCGTCTAAGCTGGGAAGTTTTGAGAAGTATAAACCCAAAGGCTGGATTTGCTCATGCATTTGTAGCATCCTCTTTCTCCGGTGAGTGGCAGGGGTTGTAATAGTGTCAATATTTACTGCTGATAAAGCTGTATTCTTTGACACAGCTCCATATAGTATAAGTACAGAGAAAAAAATGGCTCCAAAGAGGCATGTTTTAGCATATGAAGTAAAAGCCATTGTTTAGTGGTTTTTCGTTTCTTTTGTATTGTATTTTCTCACATAAATACCTTAGCAATAGAAAGGGAAACTCTAATGCTAATGAGGATTTCTACACAGGCAACAGATGATAAAGCAATGTCAGAGTGTATTTCCATCGTGAGTTTCCTAAGGGACCAGTTGGAAATTAACCTAGACAGTAGTCACAGCCAGTACATGTCAGGCTCCCCCAAAATTCTCTTTGCAATAAAAGCAACCTCAGCTGTTGGCAATATCACTGGACTGCATAGGAGATACGGAAGACAAACACATTGGGAATTTTGTTGTTGAAGTAATTTCTGTTAATTTATTATT
>NW_009186824.1:0-33164 GCF_000690835.1 Fulmarus glacialis
GGACGCCCGTTTGTAGGCAGGAAGGGAACCGCGCAGCGTCGCCGTAATAAATGATGGGTCGTTTCCGCGCACAGTTTTTGTAAGGCAGATGGGTGATTCCTCAGTGTGCCTCAGCCGGCGATTGTGAGCGTAATTACGAAAGGGACATGTCCAATATGAGGCCTGTGTGAAAGCCGTATTAAAACACTTAGTGTGCGGTGCATCCTGGGGGTTGTATTCCTCAATGACCTTTTTAAAGAAGTATGTTCGGAAATGTCTTGTCAGGAGTCTGGAAAGGCACAGATGTTTACAAATGTTAGCCAGTACTTGAAATTATATTACTGATTCCACTTGGTGGCAAAGAGCTCATTTCCCATTCCATCCGCATAGCGACTGGAAATGTAAATTTAATGCTGCTCTTTTTCAGCTCTCACTAGAGATACAAAACCCAGCACAGTTTCAACGCAATGTGAAGGCTGTGAAGCGGGGGTGAAATCTTGGAGCATCCCAAGCACTTTCAACCTCCTCTAGAGCTAACAAGCAGAACTACATCTTGGTGAGTTATTACTAAGCTACAAATAAAAAATACAATTGAAAAGACATTAATAGCTGCCAATGGCAATTCCAGGCAGGATTTAGGATCTCTGTTCTATTAATGTTATGTAGTTCACTTGTCATGCACATGAAACAAAAGCTATTTTCCAATTTAAGGATGAGTGAAATGTAACTGTGAAAGATAACATTTTAGTCTGCTTTGCTCTTTGCACGCATGCACTTTTTTCCTAGCAATAACAGCATTGCCAAGACATAAGAGACAAGCTTCTCAAAAGGGGGAGGGAGGGATAGAGACTCACACATTTGTTTTAACTCATTTCACACAACAGCCCTACAGAACAACTGGATGGGCAGAACAGGTGGGTGGCACAGGGCAGGAGCGGAGCTCAGCAGCCAGCAGCATCAACAAGCTTTTCTGCCAGAACATGCTTAACACAGAATTACACTCTCGACGAGTACCTTCATTACTGGTTAGGTTCCTGTGTCTTCAGGAGCATGTTCCAGTACTAACTTCCAAAAATGTCTGGCCAGTCAGCACAACCTTGTCTAGCAGTAGAAAACATGGCATCTGCATAAAGTTTGTCCATGGGAAAACACAGGCAATGAAGATGAGGAATGTCCCTAACTTAACACGTCTACATTGCTCCAGAAGCCTCAGTGCTTCCTGTAAGCAACATATGATTTCTAAAGCTGTGCTGCTGAAGAAGGCAATACTTCATTCAGTATTTTTTCCTCCTGTTTTTTTTAGTTACAAGATGAATTGAATTAAAAGTGTTAGGCCAGATGCCCCACTCCCACATTAAGTTATAGGAGGGACTTTTTCATTAAAACACATCTATGAGAGGCTTCCATAGTAATCTTACCCTGTTGGGGGAGTGGATTGTTGTCTGTGTGCCGGGGCAAGCTGCTCTGAGGAGGCTGACGCTGGACATGCAGCTGCTCTGGGTGCCTTCCCTGATCCAGAGCGCTGCGACTCTCCTTGCAGACCTGTATCGTCATGTTTCCATGTCTGATACCAGCTCTACCTATGGCTGTAGTCACAGGTTTTTCAGTGAATTATTCCACAGCTACAGCACCTAACACTGTCTCAGCCTAGCACTTCCAGAACATAGAAAGGGTATGGAGAAATAGAGATAAAGACTTTACTTCCTTCTGTACATCATTCTACCCCAGGAAAAGAAACAGTTTCTCGCAGGGCTTCAAGTAATCAAAAGGTGTGGCCAACAATTAACTGGGGCTACAAATACAAACATTTTGATAATTACCTTAATGCATAGGTAAATGTTTCAGTGCTAACACCTGAAACCTTGAAATTGGATGACACATTTTAAAATCAGTCTCAGAGTGATAAACAACCCAAAGGAGAATATATAGCTCCTTCAGAAAGTGTTAATGCAGATTAAATCCAGTCAGTAGCAGAGGTCAGAGTTACTCATAAACTCTTCTGGTCCTCAGATCTGCTCTTCCAGAAGAAAAGCACTTTAACAACATGAGAGACACTTTGCTTTTGAGCACGCTCCAGCAGACCTCAGTAGAACTCATATATACCTGAGTGAGCAGGAGTTCACTCAAGTAAGTGAACAGGCCTGTTCCACACCTGTTACAACTTACCGACTTACAAGACCAACACCCAATTATCTCCGTAAAGCTAAAACCAACCAAACAAAACCAGAAAAAGGCAAGGTTTAAGAGTAGTTAGCTCTTTTTGATCCTATCCACAGGGACCCTGCATTAGCAACTGTCTTTAGGTAGAAGCTTTTCCTTCTGATAAGCACACCCACAGAATCTAGATTTCTAAGAGCAGGTGTTACTAGAATAGCAGGACAGAATTATTCTTTAAATCATGAGAAGTCTGATCTGTTGGAGAGCTAGATTAAATAGAAAAGCCTGAAAATTAATCTCCCCATTGTGCCACTGCAGGGTAAATCTTTCTTTCCAGTCTTTCTTCCAATCTGAAAATTTGCAAATGGTTCACAGAGCACCACAGAGACCACTCAGCCTGCTCTAGGGAACTCTCCTTTCTCCTGTCACTTCTAAAGCTTGGCTCTGTCCCCCATTAGCTCCTCCACGACACTGCCGATAAGATCTTGGCTCACTGCATTTCCCTTCTCTACCCCACTTGGGAGTGCCAGATGTCCCCACCCCTGAGCACTGCTTGGTTCCTCTCAGAGGAGAAGACACCTGCCCCTTCACCCAGTAACCCAGAATGCAGGAGGCAAACAGGCGCCCTCCTTGCAGCCTTCTTCATGCCCTGCAAAAGTCCCAGCAGAGTGTAACAGGCAGTACTTTGCAGTGAACTAAATGTTCATCACAGACACAAGCAGGGAAAATCCAGGACAGTGGTTAACATGAACAACTGAAGAGGGACGTGGGTTTTTCTTGAGACAATCCTTTTTGTTTACACAGACTATAGAAAAGTCAAGTCTTCTTGAGCATAGTGGTTTTTAAAAAGCAGGAGATATTTTCTTTGCTCAAAATTCAAAGGGACACTCAACTGCACTAAACATAAACATGCTTTTAGCATTTTATTAGGCAAGCTTCTTCTACTGTCGCTATGACTAGTCCTATCTTACTGTCACCTTTCTCCCCTGTTGCTTACTAGTGCTTCATTTCATACACATGTACATGCAGATACACCCATCTGCCAAAACAAAATGCAGCAAAGCCTCTACCCAACTTTGGATCTGCTTAAACTGACAGTGAAACCACATGGTACACTAGGAACTACCTATAAGTATTCTCAAGAAAATACAATTAAGTAAAACACCAAAACTAGAAAAAAATTTACAGCGGGTTCTGTAAGAATGTTCAGACAAGAACTTAAAGTAATACCTTGTTTCTTTTCAGGTTACCATTTGTTTTGCACTACATTTAAATACTGAAGAATGCTGGCAGGAAAAATGTTTATGTTGTTATTCTTCTAGTGTTTCTCTAGACACCATAAGATAGTCCTTCGCCAGCAAAATTTCTGCAGAGATAGGCTCTGGTGATAGAATGCATTTAAAAATGTTGGCCAGATGGTGGCACAGTAAACGCCTTTCTTTTCAAGGGCTGTACATGTCTATTAGAAATATTCCTTGTTCCATATGCATATCACAGAGGATTAGACACATAAACTCCTCACACAGAACCACCACCTCCCAAAACACGTCAGCAGAGTATTTACTACCAAATCCAGAAGGAGTTTGTGATTCTAACATTGTCCCCATTAATGAGAAAAATGTCACTATACAAAAGCTCTTTTTTTTTTTCCTCCTTCTTATCAAATCCTTCAAGCAGCTGATAACTAGCTTTTATAGATTGGAGAGTCAGATAGAATTCTGAATCTATTATTTTACTAAAACCCCAGGGGTCAACTTATCACCTGAAAACCATTTTACACGGACAATTTGACTTTCATGTGGAGTGTCAGAACATACCCTAGATGGAAATCTAAAATAAATTATATGGAATACTGCCTTCTTTGTGCTGAAATTTATCGGTCCCACACTACAATAATTTTGAAAATTGTATCCCTTAAGCTACAGTGCTGAGATATTAACTGCCTGACTGAAAGAGCAGTTCTGATTGGCTGCTACAAAGTCTATAGACAGAGACTAATTTCTATTGAACCACATCCTTATCCGAAGCCGTTTTCCACCATTCCAAGATGACAACTTTATTTTCTTCCAGAACACACTGCCCATGTTATTGCTATCATCCTCAGTATGCACTGTCATTTTGGCAAATCTGTTCCAGAAGCTAAGAACCCGTCTAAGCTTCTGCTAATACGGTTGCCTGAGACAATCACACCCGAGAGAGGGGGAGGGAAAAAAAAAATCCTAATACAGGTTATTTTCCTCACTAAGCAAGCCTCCAGTCTCTGAAATGCATCTCTGTGATATATCACAAGATAAGCAGATCTATTTCATTGCCCACACTTTCTTAATCACTTCTACTGCCATACTTCTGAAATAAAATTATTTGATAATGTGTTGATGCTTTGGTGAATGTTCCTTTTACATCTGTTAGTACAATTTTTAGAAACCACCCAACTGACCTCAGAGCCCAAAATCTTTATAATTGAGGAGATACTGAAAATGTTAATGATCCAGCTGCTGGGTGACTATTCTTTGAGCAGAAATTCCCAGCGAGGCAGAAGAACCTCCTCTAGGCATAACACGTAAGGCACAAGAATGGAGCCCTGGGATAAAAGTAGTTTATTTCCTGCACTCAGTAGGACCTAACAAGTCTGAACTACAACAGCTAAAACATCACAACCAGGAAAAAAAAAATCAGAATCCTAGTAACTAACTCCACTGCTTTACTTTCATTCAGATAAATTAATAGCCTTTATAAACCAAAAGAAATTGCTAAAAAGGAAGTTCTGACCTCCATATCTAACTTTCTAGATAACACTACTTTAAATAACTTTTTCTTTAGTAAACAGTATCAAGCCTCTCTCTTCAAGAGGCATTCAGACTAAGGACAATTCACTGTGGCCAGTGTCTATCCCTCTGAATAGACAAGCTATCATTTCTGGCAATGGCATTCAGCTCAGGAAGGCCTTTGCCAAGCAGGGATTTGAAAACCAAGGTTTGGCAGGTCTCTTCCAAACCCTTTACTGCCTGGCTCTCCAACATCTTTCTTTCATGTTAGGATGTATCTAAGAAGCAGCAGGAGCCTGCCAGTAAATGAATACTCCATTGCAAAGTCACAGTCACAGCCTTTTGGGGAGGGAAGTGGCTAGTTTTTGACTGGATCCCTTTGTTCATTTTCTCTCACGCTAGCTGACATCCCAAGGGTATTTCTCAAGGATCTGGGGGAACTCTGCCAGCTTGCCTGGGAGTGGCAGGGGTCTGTTCTGCAGAGCATGGCTTTTCTTGATGCCTAAGCTCTGTACGAGTATTGGTGCTGAAGCCATGCTGAATAACATCCGAGTAACATCAGAGTTCAGTAATTAGATGACTACTATATTGAAGACAGTTCATTACTAAAATCATCAGAGATTTTATTTCAGCAGAAGTATAACATCGTATTTTAGAGAATTTGTGCAGTGAGCTAGAACAACTAGGATAAAACCGCATATGTAGCTTTGGCTTTGAAACACTTGGTTTTTGTTTGGCCAAGCATCTCAATTGGTCAGTGGTGGCCTATCTCAGGCAGAAATTTTAGAAGCATGAACTTATCTTTAGTAGGAAAGATAACCTGAGGAAACTATTTAGGACAGCAAAAATAAAATCCTTGTGTCTGCTTTAATTATATCCTACCGTTTATTAAAGTGACTAGAGCAAGTTAGCAGAACTTTTTCTGTCTTATCCAAACAATCACAGATTCACAGTACCGAAGGTAAGGAAAAGTGCCAAGTTTGGAGTTGTCCACTTGTATTGATAAATGTTCTGACAAATTTTAAGTGCTTAAACTGTTGAGACAAATGTTTTGGAATCTATTTCTACAAATGATAACTTAATTAGCTCAAAAGAAGACATTCACAATTTCGTAGTGGGCACAACTGATAGAGCCTGAATCTAGCTGGAAGTGTGATCAAGTATCAACATGCAGCAGCTTAAAAAAAGTTACACAAGCTGACCTTAATATGTGTGACTATCAGGTTTTCACTGTAGAAATACATATTTTTCAATATCCTTCTGAGAAAAAATCATGTCATTTATATGCAAATCAGACTATATTCTGCAGCTGTTTCTTCTGTGCTGAAGCCATGGGAATTATTTGCACTTAATAAAGCCTCATAAATAGGTTTTGCCTCTAAACGGGTGGGGGTGCAGCAAATATATCATAGCCATTTACAGTTACAAGCATCTTTTTATTTTGGAAGTTATATGCATCCTTTAATAGGAAGTTTCACAGTTACAAAAGAAATATTGTTTCATTTATATAAACAAAATACCCTTACAGCCTTCAAAACAAAATGTTTTGCATTTTTCCCTATGCTCAGCTATCTAAAATGTAGAAATTGCCATGTAGCATCAATCAAAAGGACAGTATGTATCATCCTTACATGCTAGCTCACATAGTATATGTTAAATACAGGAAGAAATTCCTTGCTTTTGTATCTAGGCACGTTTATTATACTTGAAAGAACATACACCTTCTTTATACAAAGTATGTCCACCCAGTATAATCTACTGCATTTCTGCAAAATGTGTAACATTTTCACACACCATCAGTCAGATGTGCCCCTCAAGTCCTGGCACATGGAAACAATCCATTTAAAAACCACAGGACGACAGACTCAGATACACTCAAAGCACATCCCACAAGACCAGAATGAAAGTGTAGTGTTTTAATGTGGTAGGCAGCATACTAAAGCGAATCAACTCTCCCTAACTGGTATAAACTGTCTGGATTGCGACCTCTTGTTAAGAATAGGACATGCAGTGCAGGACTGCAGGTTAACAGTAGCACAGCTTTTCCAGCCACTTCACAACCACAGGGAGGAGCAACAGTGATCAGCACGGCCTAGAGAAAGACAGGAGACAAAGGGGCCCCTATCATTTAGGAGGATGCAGTCCTTACCCCAGCCCACTCCATCTGAAATACCTGTCAAGAGCACATGGAGAGCAAGAGTTACAACACTGGGAGAAAAGCGAGGACTTGGACAGATACAATTTTATCTCATACAGGTTTAAAGAACAAATACTGAAACATGGGTCAACCGGGGTGGCCCTTCTAGCTGAACAATGGCAGCCAATAAACCACTGTCCTTTTTCTATCTGATTTTTTTCAAGCTGAACTTCATCACTGCAAACTATCAGCACACTGTATGTGCCTCAGTTTATTCTCATGTAAGCCTTCAATAAATTCAATGTGTTGTTAGTCCTCTGCAGGAAGTGCATTTTACCCTGACTAGTACCTTCTTTTCTATTTCCTTGTTAAGCAAAGGAGCTAGAAAAAAAAACCAAACATGCATTCATAGATTTCATTTCATGGATATCAGTTAAAGATTCTGTCAGTAAAACAATTAACATGATACTGCTCTCTTGCTTCTACATAAAAAGCAGAAGGGGTGACATAAAGAGGTAACGCAAGATACCCTTTCTTTTAGAAGAGATACCACTAATTCTGTCATAATGATGCCTTAGAGAGGTGTCATTTGCACTCTACAAAATGACTGATTTTAACTGTTTTTCAGGTGCATGTTGGTTCCATATGGTGACTTCTGTTCACTCTTTATTATTATGCTGACTGCTTTTAAGAGCACCAACTTTTATACCTCTATGAATGTATATCTAAGTAAAAATACACCCAAATAACAAGACTCTGACTTGTCGCAACTGCTGTTATTATTTTAACAATTACTGTAACGTTTAACACATTAAAGTCTTCAAATACATGAATAAAGTCTACGTAATTAAAATGATCATGAGATGCTGCATACAATTAAAATGATGTCACAATACATTTACAGTATTCTATGTGCTATAAACGTACCTTATACAGAAACGTGTCTGGCAACATGTTTAAACACTATACTTAATTTTCTGCTAACAATTTTTGAAGCTCATGGTTTTTGAGTGCATATTGCATTTTCTTCAGGCACAGATACGGTTGACCTCAGTTTATATTTTGAAACCAATATATGTGATAGGACAAGGAAGTATATAAGGAAGTTGAAGTTAAATTAAAAGCAGGTATGAGCATGTATTTTATTACAGAGAATCAGACAAGTAAGATAGTAAAATCTAACTTCTCGTCACATTGAGTTTTCTTTCGCTACTCCATTATGGGAAACAGTATTTTTATAATGCAAATGTTATAGAATCATCCCCAGACTAAAGGCTGTGGCATTCTGTTGTATCCCCAAAGAATTATAAAATCCCACTGATTCAAACTCAAGCCACTCATTTAATATTACAACTCCATGCAGAATTAAAAACAAGGATCCCTTCAGACTTTAACAATGTTTTTATGTATTTTAGCCTGTATTTTATCTATTGGTAGTAGCTTAGTGAAATTGTCTGATGTTATTGGGTTGAATTTAATTAGTCTGTTTTATCATCTGGGCAGCACCTGAAAGGAAGCTGCATGCAGCAACATTAGTGGAGCACAGCCGTCTTTTGCTGTACAGAAGGAAGACTATTCAACTTAGAAAAGTTGGACCTTATGCGGATAAAAGAACCCAGGCTTTTCGTGTGCACAAGAAAGGCAATATTCAGTGAGCCTGGCTTTGAATTTACAGCACACCAGCTTCTCCATGCTAACTGTATGCGGTCACTTTCATCATAGGTAATTTGGTGAGTTCCACCAGAGAGCAATTCAGCCCACTTACAATCTGAATCATCTTCTGACAGTGTCTGCCTCTTCCTAGTGACTACACAGGGAGTCCAGGTAAACTAGGTTTACCACTTAAGGTGATTCAGTTAAATGACTAAAATTAGACAGCTCTTCATAGCTATGTCTATAGTTACCTTTTGGGGCATGACTTTATCATGATTTTGGTCCCCTGGTCATTCATATAAAGCATCTGTGGAGAAACACCACTGTTCCTGCCTAAGAGCCATCTGCTTTCCATGGAAATCACAAGATGGTGATGGGCAGGAGGTAAACTCTGCATTCTTAAATCTTACCATGACACGGAACTGGGACGTGGCTGGGATGTACATGACTACGACTGCTGGGCTAAACACAGCAGTAGTATAGTAATTCTGAGTTACCTCAATTTGGAGGTTTAATCTAAAAAAAAAAAAAAAAAAAAATCAGATTTGACTAGGTTTTTCTAATTCTGCAGTCAATTTGCTGTTTCTGCCTGTATTGGTTTTGAAGTTCAGTCATTGTGTATCTGCAATTAATTACTGCCATAGAGACCTACTATGTTTATCACTTTTGATCTTTCAAATTATTATGATTTGAAAAATGGAAAAATAACAATTGCTACCATATGAAAAGTCATTCCTTCTCCTGAGATAGAGAACACTTCAGCATATAAGTACTTCCAAGCTGGTTTTCTGAAAGTGACTTAGACTTTAAAGAGTCATAGACCTAATATGAATAATGAAGCAAAACAACAATGCCAAATAAAGTACTTATCTCTAGAAAAATGTTTTTGCACCGGAGGTTCAACATTACTGTAAAGACATTGCAGTATTGAAAGATTTATATTCTGAAATCTGTGAAATGTAGCACAATTTTGTAATTTTCCAAGGATGATATAGGACGCTGATTTCTTGGGAAAAACAGAGACAGGAAACGATCTTGTAAACCATCTGCAAATTACTCTGAATAGTCTTGAAAGTACTGAAATGCATTTGTTATCATGTGTTCTGACTATGGATCAAATTGGAAATTAAAGTCTTTTAAAAAATCAAAAGGAAAAATTTCAATACAGTATCAGAAAATTAATCAGCCTGAATCTTGAAGAAACCCAATAATAACTACTGAACTCCTGCACTGGGGAAAACTAAGAGGAAAATAAAATACCTGCCTGCAAGGCTAATTTTCTTTGAAGTAATAGTCTAAATATAAACCTACTCTTATCAACTAACTAAAAAACAGTGGTTATATTTAGACTAAACAAAACAATGAAGCAAAAATGTCAATAACGTCAATTACTTTCTAGACATTATATAAACTACCAAAATATTTCACAGAAAAATGGAAATACACCTTCAGAGTAGAAATGGGGCCAAAAAACATCTTGAAAAGATACTTCCTTAGTACAGAGAAATAAACAGAAGCTTACTTACTCATTTTCATGAAGACCTAAGCACAACCAACTTCCACTACAGTCGCTGCCTCACAGTTCAGAACCTTTAGAAGGAGCTTCCTGCAGACTAGCAGGAAAAAGTGCAGCACCTGCCATCAGAAGCATGCCCTGTTTGCAGGCAAGGCCTGAGCAACCAGCAGATGAGTGAGGTTTTGGAAAGTTGCAACTTGCATAATCACAAGATTATATAAATTGTATAAATGATATAATCACAAGATTAAATTAATTGTTTCCTTCCTCTCCTATTTTCCATGTTTGAAGCTCAGCTTTGTGTTGCTGTGTAAAAGCTTTTGTCAAACTTGAAGAAACTGAGGAATAGCTCAATTAGTTGTTGCAGGCTAAAATCCCAGGGAAAGGCAGGATACAAAGGCAATTAAAGAATGCTATGTAAATATGAACTATAAATTGGAAAAAAAAATTGTGTATTTCAAGCAGCAGGGAGAGTCAGGTGCTTAAACATCGGCATCAAGTACCATCTTAGATGCCCTAGAGGGCCTGGAACCTCTCCATATGGGAGACCCATGCTCTGCTGGCATGGTAGATGGAGCCGAGGGAAGATTCTCTGAGGCACCTAAAATGACATTTGGCACTCTGCATTCTTAAATCTCACCCTGACACGGAACTGGGAGGTGACTAGGATGTACACGACTAGGACTGCTGAGCTAAACATAGCGGTAGTATAGTAATTCTGAGTTACCTTAGTTTGGAAGTTTAATTAAAAAAAAAATTGAGACAAAAAGAGATACTACTAACTTCCAGATGCAATGAAATATTTGAGGTACAGCAAAGTGAGTTATAAGCTTGGACCTGCTGGAATTTGCACAGTCAAATACATATCAAGTCCTGAGTGTTGAGGCTGCTTGTGCTAGGCCATTCTTTCATGTGGAGAATGAGTTATACCGGAAAGTAAGTCAAAAGTGTAAGGAAACACTGGAGTCAAGTAAAATATTATTAGCTGAGGAAAATACAACCAGGTAGCACAGCAAAACATGGTTGCATTTAGTTGCACCACAAACAACGTTGCAAGAACAGACAGCTAAGGTTCCATGTGTGATTTTAACATTTTAATTCCACACATTTTGAATAATTAACAGTGAAAATTAACATTCCCTTGGATTTTAGGCAATACAATGTATTTTTCTAACTAGATATCCAAATCCAATCTTTGGTTGCCTAAATCTGTAGTGGGACGCATAAATATCCATTTTATGACCTCAGGTGTTAAAGTGAACAGCCAAACACAACTTTAGAATATTGTTTATAGACATTTTACAACTAGTTTGTTGAGAGTCTAGAAACACATTTGCTTGAAGGAAGCTGCACTTTATTAACGAGTTGATAGCACTGTCAAAAGGAATATAGACTAGAATAACCATTCTTTTACTTTTACTGGTAAATCTAATTATTTTACAGAATCAGTGCTATGAAAAATTCAGCATTAGAGAAATTGAAAGACAAAACCAAAAAGCATTAAGAGATTTCTGAGGAAAGTGTCTTTCATTCATTTAAAGAGTACTTGTGAGCAGGGCATGTAATAAACAGTTTACTTTCCCTTATGTGATTTTTACTTTATCTATAAAAGCACCCTCAGTTTAAGAACTATTCTCCTTTGACACATTCCAATATTTTTATTTGTAATCCTGAAAACAGCAAGGTCAAAAAACAAATATTTAAGCATTTTTCAAAATAAGATAATATACCTAGAATTCCATAAATCAGACATCAATTTTGTTATTACCTAGTCTATGCAGCAAACCAGCTATTGGTAAATGGGTATACAACAGAAATTCTCTTAACTGGATTTGAAGGCTTCACTCTGTAAAAACAACTGTAACTTTTTTCCCCCAGCACTTACAATGTATTTTGTTTATATGTTTTACAAAATGCCATCAAATATTCCAAGAAAAGGCGTGACATCATTGATTTCATCATCAGGAAGACATCTAATGAAGATTAAGTAAACAGAAAAATTAAATCAGGTATAGTACATCAAAACCTATGAAATCAGGAATACTATACAAAGCATAGTCAAGAGATACCAAGACAAGCAAAATAATTTTAAAGTCGTCTTCTTTCTAAGGAAAGTTAATTGCTACCATTACTGTGAAAATTCATCTTTTTAAAATGAAAGTTGTAAATTAACACATCACCTAAAGGTTTGTGTTCCATGAAGAACTAAGCACTAGAACACTGAGGCAACAGAAAAACATACACAACTTTTTATTACCTGGGATCTACTTCTTTTTCCTGTTCTTTTGTGAAAATGAAAAAATCCTCTTTCCTAGTGAATTTAGAAGAATCTGAGATTATTTTTGAAATCGAAGAACACTGTATATTTTTCAGCTCTTGTGAAGGATTTGAATGCTTTTTTTCTTGAAAACTGAACTGCAATGTAAATGTTAAAAAGTGTATATGGTTAAAATAACTAACCAAAGAGAAACTGCCAGATTGTTGTAGTATGTAGTACAGATATTTATATTGATATTATTGTATTTGACATAGACCAAACACATGATAAATATAATTATATACTTGGATGACTTTCAGAATCACAATCAAATTGAGTAAATAGTTGCTATAATATGCTATATTAAAGTAAATTCAAGTCCTAGTTCTTTGTATCATGAATATCACACTGAACATAGGATGCATGCATGTTTGGACAACACAGAAAAGTTCAGAAATTCAGCGTGTCCAAACTGATTCATAAGTCAGATAAGGTAAATATATTTACATATGAAATACTCTAATTATAGGAAATTCTATTGAAATATTTTTACTCACCATATTTATATTTCCACTCTGTACAGATAAATTCACTTTTGAAGTGCTATTAACCACAGAAACAACTGAGTTCTGAATATTGGTCTCATCTTGTAATGTGCATGAACTGAAAATATCAAGTTGAATAATAGTTTAAGTATTTTTACAGAGTGCAAAATTATTTACTTTTCAGTTCAGGTTTTTCTATTTATTTCCCTCCACACTTGAATTTAAAAAAAAATTTCAAATCATTCAACAATTCGTACCTTTTAAAAGTTGAAATTTCACTCACTTTTATGAACGAACAACCTTCTATACATTTAATTATATAGATACATGTGAAATACAGACAATATTTTAAAGCGAATAAAATTGTAATAAATTATATAATGCTTACTCTTTTGAAATATCATTTGTGGCTTTGTTTCTTGTATAGTGGCAAAGTGGTTCACACTCATCTAGAATTTGAAGGCAGATATTTCCATGTTCCATATAAGAATGAAAGTTTTAAAAACTGAGTCACAAAACAGCTGAAACCCCTTGTAAATATTTTACATAATATGATAAATAATAGTTTGAAAATTATTCAAATGTCTTAACACTTGAAATATTTCTTCTGTGGGTTTTGAGCTAATGTAAAGATAAGCAGAGATAAGCAGTCAGATAAATTAACAAATATGCAGTTGCAGGCCATCCAAAAAATTTTTAATTATGACTTTTCTCAACTCTCCCTTCTGTATTAGATTTGTCTCAATATAGGTGACATTCAAGGTAGAGTAATAAACCTGGCAGTCAAGTCAATTAACCAAAAAAATTTCAGGTAATTCTATTCATTGTATACTATAATAAATTATTCTCAAATAATAGCCTGTAAAATAATTTGTATGTAGGAAACAAAGAATTTTGTTAAAGTAACCTTACCTAATTCTCTGCTGGCAAAGTTGCTAGCAAATACTAATTTCTCATCATCAATATCATCCCAAACATCATCTCTCAGTTCGAAGTCCACATCCAGAGCATCTGAAAAACAAGATCTGCTTTTATCTATATCAGTCAAGTTATGCATTAAAGATCCTTTAACCTTTTTTTTATGCCATTGTCTTTTGGCTCTTCTTAGTCACAAACACTGAACATTTCCAAGAAAAAGCTGTAATACATTCGTAATGGACAAGTACGACAAAAACTGTTCTGTTTTACAACCAGTTGTTCAATCTATTGAAAGGAGGATTGTCACATATGCACTTTTTCCTCAGCGTTATTTTGAGAAAAATTATCCTCAGTGTAGATTCTAGAAAAACAGGCCTTATAAAAATGACTGCAATTTCATTCTTTCCCTTTGTCAGAAGCATCATTTGATCCCAAATTTAATACTTTTATTTCAGTCCTTTCTTCTCTGCATAGTTTTCCAAAACACTCTGAATGCTGTCTTCCTCCCCTACATCTAATGCCTAAGAACTAGCCATGACAAACACATTTTCAAGCATTGTTGTTAAAATTCTTAATTAAAATGTGATAGTTAATGTTTCTGGTGCAAAGACGACTTTCCTGTTTCCTCTCTTACTCATTATTGTATTCTCTCTTTTCATTACCAGTCCAATTCTCTCTGCTAGTTTTTTTCATCTCTCTTCTGCCATACTACCCTCCAGCATCAGAGGGAATCTTCAGTGCTGGAATCTTCATTCTGTTGTCATAGCCCTAATATGCCTAAGAAACCCTGATCCAGGTCTCCCTTTCAACAGAGGGGGAGCAGGACAGGTTCAAATCAAAGATCCTGTTCCACAGACACTGGCAACACCAGGAAGGCATTGCTACTGTAATTTTGGATGTGCAGAGTCAGCATGGTGCATTATTGCACAGACACACAGACTTTAAATAAATTATAGGTTTAGGTTACTACAATTTCACAGTATAGTCTTAATTACCCACATTTTTTTTTCTTTAATGGAATGGAAAGATTACGTATTACAGATGCAGTTAGCCCTATAAAAATCATATGAACCGATGCCTTACTTCATTAGAACTATTTTTGGTGCATTTTTTTAAATGCAGCCAGCCCAATCAATATGGCCAAGAGGTTACCTTTTCTACTACTATTCAATGGAGGTGGTTTTTAGTCAGCAATAACTATTACGTCCCCTTGATCCTGTATGATTTGCCTCAAGATGTTCTTGAGCATAGACTATAGCTATACTGGAATATCCATCTGTCTTCCCATGACTTTATTTTAACACAATCATATCAAACACTAACTGCCCGCCCCCCCCAGCAACTGATGATATGGGTATGCAACAGCCTTCCATTTTAAGACTAGATAACAACTATAGATAAATTAGTATGGCAGGAAAATATGAAGCATTAATTTAAAGGAAAAAGATTGCAATCCCATCATCAAAATATTAAGTAAAAATGAAATTATGCAGTATAGCTGCCAACACTTAAGGCAGTATGAATTAAAAAAATGTTTCAATTCATTTCAGCACAGTGTTTCTTGTATGTCTGAATATGATCTAAACAGTGGAGCTGCTACTTATTAACCAAGTTAATCAAAACCTGATTCACATCAATCTACTGTCACCAAATCCAATGGCAAAAGGCATGCAGTGAGAACATCATTGTTATACACTGATAATGAACACTGATCATTTAACACCAAATGTAAAAACATTTGTAGCCTTTCCAGTGGAAGAGAAACAGAAAGAGGACTCTTTTTTTCCCCAGATAGAGATGTTTTACTAGTTATGAACTCAGTTACTGAATAGTCACATTTTGACAACTACCAAACAAAAGCTCGTATTTCACTAACTTCTTCCAGCAGAAAGGGAAAAGAAGAACATGTATAGATATAGGGGTAAAATACTTCTTGTATTACAAGCAGCTTCACTGGAAATACATTATAGTCATACCTTTCAGGAACTATTTATAGATTTTGACCCTCATATATTTGATTTAGTCATTACTATTTTATTTAAAGGTACATTTAGATGCTTAGAGCTACATTAGAAATTCTTACTGATACCAGAAAGAAAGCCAATTAAGGCCGCTATATTTCCCCATACATTCAGTGTTCTATAACGCTGTACTGGTTGCTGTAGTGATTTCAGCAAGTTTGAGTTTACAAATATATTTAAATCAAAACAGTGAAAAATCATAATTTCAAACATTAGCAATAACTTACTACTCTTTCCATAATTCCAGGATTGCAGTTGTTTCTGAGATCCTCCTAAGCTATTAACATTATCTACCTGGTCCACTGAAGGTGATGAAGACGACTGTTTATTGCTAGACCTATTAAAAAAAAAAAAAAAAAAAAAAAATCAGTGACATTTCAGTAAAACAGTTGCAGAAAGTTGCAAAATAATTTTATTCAGAAAACAGTTTTTAGTTGTTACAACTTAACATACTATCTAAAATAAGACAGATTTCTTTTTTGTTACTTATATTAATCAGTACCTTGGCAACACCGGCAACACAGATTTAGGTGTAAAAACAAATTGTTTGAGATCCACATTTTGAGCTTGATTTAACATCTGCATCTAAAGAAAGCAGATTATTGTAACTGATAAGATATAAACATATTGAAAACCGTTGTTTTTTAACAATCTTAATCATTAGTCATCATTAATACTGTATCAATTAGTATAATTTTTAAAGAACATATATAAATCTTTCTGATGTCTGCTTATCTAACGTAATCAGTTAAAAAGGTTTGAATTACATGCTTCTAGTGGAGTTATCCAAGTACTCTGGCAAAGTCAGACTGGTTATCCCTAACTCTTGTCTGTATTAGCTATAGGCTAAATCAGTCTTTATTGCAAACAAACATGCAAACAAAACTGTGAGGAGGAAATAAAATGCTCCAGTATCTCAAATGCCATTCTTGCTGCAGAAAGAACTAGTGTAGTACTACTTTCAAAGGGCTAAAGCATAAGCCATGAAATCTTTCAGAGGTTAAAAACTAACATGGTTGGTTTTCTTGATAAACAAGTGGATCTACCCATCAATGCAAAAAGATCTCTTAGTAGCATTACTCTGATAGATACCACTATTTGTTTTCGTTCACGTCATATTTTGCCAAAACCAAGTCACAGTACAGTACCTTCCAACGATGCCTCTGTACCTCACCCACCACAATCTACCAAATGCCATAAAAGTAAAAACAAAGAGCACATGCACAGGAGTGGATCATTGGAAGCGTTCCAAACAGCAGCAGAACCTCTCAAAGATTCCTGGACTTTTGGTACCTTTGTACTTCCTTGCTTTTTGCATTCCATATGGAAAAGAAAAACTTGAATGTTCATATTTAGTTATAAAATTCTCTCTGCAAACAAATATGTACAAATACATAACAGATTAAAATAAATCTATTCAATGGCTGACTGTATTCAAATGAACCTTTAACCGTTTTACTGGGGGTACAGATGAAATTGAGTTCCTGTTCCTTAAATCAGCTAGGTACAAAGAAAACTTTGAATCGCCATTCATCTCAGACTTTGGAGGTACTCCAGTTTTACCTGAGAAAAGGAATTAAAATAATCTTCAGATTAGTTTAGAAGGGATAAACCCTAATTCTTTCCAGATCAATGGAAACTTTGCCACTAAGCTTAGTATCTTTTATTAAAAGATCCTAAAAGATTTAACACACTAATTAAAAGATTTAACACACCAATATTTATATACAAGTGTAACAAGCTGGACATTACTCTTAAATCATATGCTAGTTGTTTTGAAAAATAATATTAATCATTATAGGCATTTATAGTGCCTATAAAAGTGTTATTGACAAACCTTTTTATTACTGCTTTTATGACTGCATCATAGCAACAACTCATGCCTGATTCTCTTGCTTACATTGCTTCTGTTAATGTAGCTATTGGCATAAGTGAAGCTATTCTAAATTATATTTGTCTAAAAGTAAAAGAAATAGTAGATTTAATGAAACTCACAGCAGTCATGTCCACACACATCTTTAGTTTTACAGCGATGGTTGCATTCTCTATTTCCATATTTCTTGTAGGTAATCTCTTGTTTAGATCTGCCTCCTAGATAAATATAATACAGAAATGCTCATTTTTTATTTCATATGTATTGTTGAGAGAGTACTTCATGCAGTAAAAGACAGGCTAGAAGTAATCTGGGTCACTAGAATTTTCTTGCCTTGACAAAACTATGGGCTGCTCCAACAATATAATTGGAAAGTAATCAATGCTACTGAAAAGAGAGGCACTACTACATTCCCAAATTCAAGCAGTAATATTAGATACCAAACACCCATGATTTTTCTTATTTTCAAATTCATCAAAGAATTGCACTGTAGTACTTGACAAGTGGAAGCAGCAGCATTGTATTTTTATTATACTTGAGAAAGGAACAGTATGGATAAATAAAGATCTAGCTCTCTACTGAAAGCAAAATTCTATTTTCTATTGACTTTGGTATTAGCCAGATGTTGTGATCTGACCGTTTACCTGTATATACTTTTGCTGCTGGCAGACTTTGTGATGAGCCATAATACATATCAAGTGAAGACTCAGCTTTCAGTTTTTGATTTGTAACCACTTTACTTCCCACTGTTTTTGGTGTTAGGTAAAAGGCTGTATATGCTTGCTGTATATCAAGGCCAACTTTGAAAAAAAGACAAAAATATTTCAAATTGCTATAAACTTTCTAAACTACTGATTACTTTCTGTTTTCTAAAGAGTTTAATAAAGTATAAATGGTTATTAAAAGATCATGGAAATTTGTTACGATAATGTACCATTGAAAGCACACTATTACATGAATGGATTGTTTCTGATTGAGATTAAAAAACCCAAACATTTTCAGAATTAAGACATGATTACTAGATGAGTAACAAAATTAGTCCCTTTAACAGAATTTTTCTGTATTGTTTTAAAACTACATTTATCTATGGCTTTGCACTGCTGATATAATTTTAACTTTAAAATTGTACTACAGTGTGTTACAGGAGTTATCAGCAGCTCTGTATTGGCAAAGGCATAAAATGAGTATGTTGATAGTACTTTTGAAGTTGAGTGCCAGTAACTAAGTTCTAATTAAACTAAGATTCATCTGAGACTACGAGAAACACCATTTGTAAAAAGAGTATTTTTGTCTTTAATTAGGCAAATATTCCTGGAAAACCAGACAGGCTTTTTAAAAATGAGAGATTTCCTTCATATCTGAAACAGAAGCAGACTTTAAAATAAGTAGAGTCTAGGAAGACCTGCTTTTAGTCTAACTTCACTGTTGCCAATTTCAGAGAAATTAACTGTTGTGTTGAGTTTTACTGAACTCAGTACAACTTGTAGATAGCCAAGTAGTAATAAAAGGACAATTTTTTCTTCATCTCTGTTTGGTTAGAAAACCCTCCTTTTCCTGAGCCACAGGTTTAGCCATAGGAATACAGATTATTCCAGGCTTGATTATTCTAATAGTCTCAATATTCAATGTTTTTAATGGAAGTACCAAATGTACTTCAGTTAATCCAGCACACAGCAATCTTCTTTACAGGTGGGGCATGATGACAGAATTTAATACAGCCAGTCTATTTTTAAATTTTATTTCAAAGTTCTATGTCTCAAGGTCATCACTATCGCTCCTCATCTGCTGCTATAGTTCCAACTGTATGGAAGTTGACACTGAGGGGACCAATTTTTAAATGTACCCGCGTTAAGGCACAAAATTTTCCACTGTAGAAATTTCTTGCTACTGAAGTGGAGATGACGCCATATCCAATATTTTTTTATCACAAGGCAAACCTAACCATTCGCAAAGACAGCTCTTCCCAGCATAAATAACCTATCAAGCTGATAGGTTATCCCTACTGAAAGTTCATTCAACTTGAAGGCAAAGGACAAAAGGACAAAAGAGAATCCTAATCTGTACAGAGCAAAATACTGTCACCTAGTAACAGTTTTGATGTTTCCCAGTTCATTAATATACCAGTAAATGAAACAAACAGATATGTAATTAGGACTGTTATGTAATATTCAACCCAGTAAAAAACATGTAATAGAATTTTGTTTCCAGATCAGTTAATTTTATTATATTTTTGGCTTGATATAAAGTGTTTTAATAATTTATTCAAAATTCTTATGGAGTTGTTTTTAAATTAAAAGCATACCAATCAACCTACCATAATCAGAACTAATTAAATTTATACTAATGTCCTCTGATTTAAGAGCTCTTTTCACTTCAATTTTCTTCATCCAATTTCCAGTTTTCAGCAGCACAGAATCCCTGTAATGGATCAGTAAAGTTTTGTTAGACATGGACAATGAAAACAAGACTGTATAATATGGCATATGTAAAGAAGTGAAAGAGCCTTTATTTGGTCTTAGTTCTTGGATTTTGCTTGATAAGTGGCCTAAGAATAACCTTCCAATAGTATATGATTTGTGGCCATAAGAGGGCCAGGATCCTGCAGATCAGTTTCAGTTCTGCCAAAAGTGCCAGACTTTGGCCAGAACTCACAGTTGGGAAAGATTTTGTTTCTCTTTTCCCATTTGCTCCAAGCATATCTTAGCCAACTGGAGAATTTAATTCCATCTCTGAGTAAAAAACAATTTTGACAATATGCTATAATTAAAGAAATATAGCTAATAAGAGTAACAACTTCAGAATGTATCTTTTCAATAGATATTTTACTTGTTTTATATTTATGTGGAAATTATTATGACTTCCATAATATGACATCAGTGTTGTACAGATATTTCCACATACTCTGTACTGACAAGCACATTGGCATGTTTTTGGGGTTTTTTAATCTTGTGAAGCATTTTAAAATGACAACAGTGACTAGGAAATGCTGTAGGTTAAAGAATAATTTTGTACCATTTGGCATCAGTAGAAAGTATTGCAAAAACTGCAAGTCACAGAAAGGATTAAAAGCCAACACCCTTAAAAGATGTAGGGCAAAAAAACCTGATCATACATACATAATTTTCTGATTAAAAATGACCTGGTTGTCAGCATCTCCTATGACCAATGTAACATAGTGAAAGTCTGTTGCTGTTCTCTTTGTCTGTAGCCGCTCATAGTTTGTTAATTTGATGGTTACTAAGATTTCAGCCAATGTATCACTGTATTTTGGAAGCTAGGAAAAAATTATATAGAAGAAAACATAACAGCTAAAATATGCAAAGTAAAATATATGCCCTTCCATAAATTTTTAGCTGTTGATACAAGCACAAAAACTCCATTCAAGCAATTTCAATTTGTGGTACAATTTTTATTTGTTGTTCTGAGACACTATTATACAGTTCTAACTTGCCCATAGCTGAGTATCTTAAATTTGATTAAGTATTGAGAATAAAAGACAGTCTACATTAAGCCCCTGAAAAACCCTCCTCTGTTCAATGCAAAGAGAAAGATGCAAGAAGAAAACTAGGTATATTTTGGCATCCCAACATTCCTCTATAAGAAATTTATAATTGTTAAATCTTTCTTCTGAGAGTAACTTTAGAGATACTCATCTGGTATTATGTCACATGAAAAACTAAAATAGAACTGATCATTATAACAACAGTATTTCACACATTTATTGAGTTTTTAAACTTCAAAGGTGTCTTCATTTGTACCAACTTCACAAGACACTTTAAGGCTATTTTTCAAATTTTGCATTTCAGAAAGGTAGAGTGGCTATTTGACCTGTTTAAAGCCAAAATGCATATCTGAACCTCAAAGCTCTTGATTGCACATGGAATTGCACCCTTCCTTTGAAAGGGTACCAGCTAGGTTAATGTAATAATTTACTGTTCTTCTATATTCCTAAGTGTGACGTAGAAAATAAACATGAGTTAATGCTTCTTCAGTAAGTTTTATATGGATGTTTTTCTGTCGCTAGGGTTTATTTATATGCAAGACAGAAGAGATCTCTCAGACTCACATATAGTGCTAGAATGTGGAATATAGTGGTTTGCATCTGTAACATAAAATGCTATGAGAGAGAGAGGCCAATGTATTATAGGGAATGTCTATTCCAAGGCTCTCCTTCGATGTTTAAGAGTTTGATTATACATGCTAAGGTGGAAGGAGGCCACAATATTGTGTAATCTTCTATCAGCGAAGGCTCAAAATTTCTTTAAGTCAGTATTTGCTCTTTCATTTAATAATATCAGCATAAAAACATAAAATAAATGGAAAAGCATTTACCTGTTCAATGTCAAGTTCATATTTTGGAAGGTGCAAAACAGATTCTTTTATCTGGTTTCCGAAAGGAGGATGTCTGTTTAAAATCTGCAAAGATTTAATTTAATTTCTGATACATCCAGCTGATCAGAGATGCCAACAGAAATGTAAATCCAAGGAATCAAAGTCACCAGAGTAATTATGCTATCAACAAAAGCCCTCATCACTCCTGGTTCTCTACTGTCAGCGATGCCCAGAATAGCAACATAACCAAAAGAAAATTCCAATACTTTTTATATTGCTACCACATCTGTTCAGGTAACAGCCAATGAACTAGCCAATGACCTCAAAACCTGACTACTCAGGTTTTATATGAGATGACCCTTCTATAGTGCCCTAACTTTAGTCACAAAACAAACGACAGGAAAACTGCAAAAGGGGGCAGAAAAGAGAAATCAAGTTCCTAAAGCCAAAACAGGAAAACCCAAGTAAGATCGATTTCCTTTAGAAATCCGTTATATCTTCCAGAACACTAGAAAAACAGTTTCCTCAGAAAAGAAGCCAAGAGCCAAAGAACTTGTCCTGGGGAAAATCTAACTTCCCTAAAATAAGACATGCTTTGTAGATGATTCGGAAGAATCTTCTATGACTATCTTTAACTAAAACTAGCAATAGTAGAAATTCAAGATTCTCATCATTAACATACATTAAGAGAAACTGTAAATACATATTCCTTTTCGTATTTTTTTCTAAACCTCCTAAAAGGGAAATGCAGACTGCCCCTTGTTTCAAACCATGTTAGTGATTAAATTCTACATATTTAAGCAACTGCTTTCCAAAACCAGCCAAATCAGTGAAATCATCCACATTAAATTTGCTAGAACAAAACATCATACACATTTTCAAGCAAAAATAGCAGTAGCCACATTCTTTTTTTTTTTAATTCACTAGTATAAATGAATAAACCACTTAAAACATGCAATTTGTCTGACAATCATATAGCAGATATATATTAACCATATTGCTTTTACTGGTAACAGTATTAATACTCAGTATTTTCCTTATCATTATTTATCTGCGTACAAAATAATAAATTACCAATTCAAGTTCCCTTGCATTTGTGTCTTCTATTTTTTTAAATGATGTCAGCCCAGCATTTACCATAGCGTTTGACAGTGATACACCTGTGAAAAATTTAAGTTTTATGCCGTTAAATGACAATCACTAATCTCAAATTGTTCTCAACAACTGCATTATTGCAGGTAAAATCAAAGCAGAAATCATTTTATAGTACGTTTGTCCCAGCTTTTTGCCCAGCAAATCACTAAATTTCTTTTCAGTTGATTAAATATTTTAGTATTATTTAATTTCAATTATCCATTAGTAAAGAGAAAAAGAAATGCAATACAAATCAAATGTGAAAACATTCAATATTTCAATACTGACAATTTTTAGTTACATTTTCTAGAGCGAAACAGATTTTAGATCACTTTCTACAGGAGTCAAGAAACATATTCTGCATATATATGATGAAAAAAAGCACGTCACACAGCATTCTTTGTCTCAGAAATTTTTTCCCTATCCAAGGAATTATTTAACTATGTTAAAGTCATAAGGATAACTATGTTAAAGCCATAAAGATCTCAATGTTTTTGAGCAAGCTAATAATGAAATTTACTCAAAAAAAAATTTATTATAATCTAGGAGTCTTTGCAGATTTAGCAAAAATTTTTCCCATGGCTTTATCTGCCACAAAAGCAGGCTGCCAGAGAATTCCACATACAATCTTATTCCTCTTCATGATTCCCAGTTCTTTCAAACTTCCAGTGAGATTTAGAGTCATCACAGCATATGAAAAGGTAAGTTCCCTTACTTGGAACTACTGCCTACTACAATAACTGCAATAATTTTAGGTAAAAGATAGTACCAAATACTTACAATGAATATGTGGATTCTTCATATGTAGTTCTGTAGAATCAGTAAAAGAGATCTGAAAATTAAGTGGGAAACCTCTCAAGAGAGTCTTAAGATTGCTTCTTGGAAGACGTTACAGCAATCTTGTAACAAAAGACTCATTTCAACTCAAGAATTTAATGATTTAGAGAAACAAAAGACCTTTCGTCCTTTTTTGTATATTTGGACACCTTTTGGGTCTGATTTAGGGAAAGCATCTTCTACCATCTCCCCTCTCCTTTGCAGAAAATCTGCAAACAGTCTGAAGACTGAAGACTCGCACTTACGAATTCTGCAGCTACTTCAGTTAGAGCTGTTACCTTGTTTCTTTGTAAGTTCTTAAAATGGCAGAAGGGTTTCCACCAGTGAAGAAAATATGAGATATAAATAAGACTTTTCCTCTGTGTCTTTACCTATTTCTGAGCAAGAAAAAAAATGGAGGTGGAAATCAAACTGAACAAGTAGTAAAGGTGATAAAATCCTGTACTGCAACTGATCATTATCCTGACTGTCAGAACAAGCAAGCAGAAATCAAGCATATCATACAGCAGTAAGAGGGAGAATGATTATTGGACAAGAGTAACAAATTGAGATAGTTGTAGAAATGCAGTAAGAATTCAACTGAATCCTCAATCTCAGTAAGGCCAAATGTCAATTAGAGAACAGTCACTCTTATAAAGGAAATACTGATTACTAAGGCTTTTTTAAGATTCAAAAAATAACATCCTGAGATAAGAGTTTAAAAATTAGGGATTTCTGAATATGTTACATGGTATCAGTAAATTTCTGTGAGCTCAAACAATTCACTTAACTTCACAAAGACATAGAATAGGCTTAGCAGCCATAGCATGACAGAGGTCAAGAATCAGACATCATAATATAGGCATCAATTCAGTATTTGATTCAGGAAAAGAAAGTGAATTGTCAGCAGACGGTTCAAAAGAAGCCTGTGAGCGGAACAAATGGAACTTTGGAAATTAGCAATTCTTTGTAACATATGCTCCAAGAGCAATGACAGCATAGAAAAAAAATACAAAAAACAAACAAAAAAAGGAAAACAGGACAGAGATGTGTATATATAGCACTTTATTATTAAAAAACTAAAACTGACTTTATTCTATTGAATATAGTGTACAGGAAAGGGTTTGTCTACACTGCAAGTGCCGTGTTTATTCCACTCATCCTAACCCCCTAGAAATGCTGAAGATGAGGCAGACTCCTCAGATGACCGTGTGTACATTGGCATAGATCCAGAAGTAGTGGAAATGGGTTCCCACCACACTGTAGTGTGCTGCGCACAAGCTAACAAGCTCTGTCCCTTGCTTTGAATCCACATGAATGAAGCAATACAGCTTCTGCACCTGAGCTGGCAAGGCTTTAATGTACTGTACCATATGGATCTTCTTAGCTGTTCTCTAATTTGCACATCTCTGTACTATACTGTTCTGTACAGAGTAGATATGTCTTTAAAGAAGAAATACAGAGAACACTGCAGTGAATTCTGAAAGCATGAAGGTATGATAAGACCAGACATCAAAGCAGGAAGCTATACTATTACCTCAAACAAGTATAACTACATTTTTGTAATACAGAGGACTCCAAATTTTCAAATAATTATGACAAGTCTGTACTCCCAGCCAAAAGCTCATCCAGTAACAGGATACAGTGATAGGAAGATTATTAGAAACTTGTGATCCTCATGTGTATAAGAACCTAATGCACAGTAAATTTATTTCTATTTAATGATTCCTATCCATGTCAATGCAAATTAAAGGGCTTGCATGCATATGAGTAACGGTGACAGCTGTTTGGAAAGGAAGGCATAGCCTAGTCAGAAATATGCAATCACACAAATGTGGAATATGCTCAAGATACTGAGATGAACATTAAGAAAAAAGAACAATTCTGAAATACTTTGAAAGCCTGAAGAAAATTACTAAACGGATTACTTTTATTTTTACCATGACAGACTCTTCTGACAACTGTAGTACTCAATTGTGGCAAATGAGTAATTAGGAGACTCATTTAATTATGTAACCAGACATTCCAGAAATTAGCAGGCTAATTACGAGTTTTGATTCTGTATCAGATTATACCTTTATCATTTCTGACTAGTACCTACCAATTTTTTCCAATTGTTTAGATACATGAAGTGAATTTTCCCAAAGTTTGCACCTGAAACACTTTGCTAAAATCAGAGAGTTTAATAAAGCAGAAAAGTTGTTCCTACATGATGCCAGAAAGTCAGATAACCCTGTAAAAATAAGATTGACTTCTATTAATCAAATAATATGTAGCTTATTATTATATGTACCAAAAAAGGATTAAATTTTACCATACATCTAGTAACTCTTAAGCCATTTCTAAATATTCTGCCAGTATCTTGTGTCAAAGTAAAGTCTTGAATAGGAATGCATCCTAGTTGAGCCTGAATAAGACTGGAAAAAAAAATTTTTTGGTATGTAAGCCATACTGTAAGAAAAGTGTAACAACATAAAAGTTTCTACTGGAAAACAAAAGAAAATTCAGAATAGAAACAATGAAATGCAAGATCTGGTCCTCTATAAAATGATACAAATTTTAGCGGGACTTCAACAGCCATAAAGTGACAGCTTTTCAATAAAAAGTAAGAACACAATATAATATTTACCAGTTTATTTTCATTTCTCTTGTTTTTATCTTCCCCTCCATTGGAAACCTATGCATGGAAATATACATATTTTCTGCTACTCATTTTATTTATTGCTAAAAAGATATTTTCCTTTTTCAATATATTTATTTTTTATACCTGATAGTTATTTTGTCCTTGTCTTTATTCAAAGTGTTCAATATTTTCTTTTCATTTGTTCTTAACTTGACATCCAGAAATTCTGTGCAGTTGGAGATCATTGTAATCTGTAACAATTTAAGTTTTTTATTAATTGTTTTTCTTTACCATTTTTTCTACCACTTCAACTTTAAAAAAAAAAAAAAAAATTAAAAATTTTTGATTGTCTCAGCGCTATGACCATGAAAAGATGGTCAATCAGTTCTAATACTGACAAACTTTCTTTCATCTTCCTATAAAGGCTATTATATAACAAAAGGGGAAGATTTTTCTTTCTTTAGATTACTATTCCACTTGAAATTATCCAAAATCAACCCCACTGCTAACACTTTATGACATACAAGGCAAGTATCAATAGTTTTTGCTATCTGTAATGTATTTCACTTTACTTTCTTCATAAGTTAGTAACAAAGATAGCCATAGGAGAACAGGCACTCCATTTTTTCATGGCCAATCTGTTCTACGATAGTATTTGCTTGAAAACAAAATGCCTTTTGTGACTTAACAGTAGCAATAACAACCTGTTATCTGACAGAGGAAAATGACTTAAAACAGAAAGACAGTAACATTCCTTTAAAAGTAAAATCTGCTCTGCATGCAGCTGGTTTTTGCAATAAAAAATAACTACTAATGTTTAATACATAAACAGAACAGCTTCAGCAACTTTACATCTTCATAAGCAAAGTTAGTGAGGGGAGAAAGAGTTGGAAATTGAAAGATCTTAGAGTACAAAGCCTCAAAAATACTTCATATGGAATTTATTTAGAGTATTCTCTAAAACTTTATACCTTATATAAACAAAGCCTAAGCTCTTTAAAAGAAATAAAAACTTCTGCTTATCATCTTTGATTCTATTTAAAATCAATTCAACATATGTAAATTTTCTTTAAAAGTTAAATTACCAATTCATTTAAGGTCTCTGTTCCCTTAATTGTGAAAAATTGTTTCACTGTATCAAATGCAATATAATACCACGCCATTAATCTTCCAGGCTCTGTAAAAGAAGAATATACCTTAAAAAATAAATATGCCAAGTATTTTTTTAGTGTATCTTTTTTAAAGTCACAAAATTGAATTAATTTTCTTATTACAGGACTCTATGAGATTTACCACCACTGACTCAGTATGTTATTGCCCTCAGCTGCCTGATGGTTATTACTGACCCCATCATAGAGTGGCAGAAAGAAATACACACCAGTTACAGTTTTCTCCAATGGAGATGAATTCACACTAATATACCAGACTCTGAATTTTGGTTGCTGAGAAGCCAACCACTTCTAGGAGAGGATGGTAGAGAAGAGCAGGTATTGATAAAACCTGTCTTTCATTGCACTGTGTCACATCCAATTATCCTGTGATAATGTTCTGTAATTTTCTCCTAATCTGCAACAAAAGTTCCAGCAACAACAAGAGAAGACCTATTCATGGATCAACATTAAGAGAATGAAGTCCCATGATTTGTTAAAGAAACTTGCTCATATATTCTAGTCAAACAATCTCTCAGATTCTACTCTCTACTATATTTGTGTACGCCTATTAATGGGTCACAAGAATAGTGGTGACTCTTTGGTTCACTACTATCTCAACGTCACTTCTGAAAATGAATTTATTTTAAAAAAGTGGTACCTGTTGGTTTGAAATTATTTGCTTCATCCATCCTGATCAAATCAAAAGATGATAAATCATTTAAGTTCTTCAAACACAGTTCTGTTGACAATTTGAAAATATATGTATTTTTAGTACATGCAGAGAAACTTAACCTATGTTCAAACCAGAAACATCATCATCAAATTGCAATGAATGTCTACCAGAGTAATGCCACTGAACTCAAGTAAGGGTTTTAGAATATGATCCTGCTTCTACTAAAGTTGGTGGGTAACTTCTGCCTGGGGAAAGCTCACTCAAAGATATTTGATACAGAACAACCCAACTCTTTTTCAGTAAAGCAAAAGTAGCAAAGTAAAAGAAACTAGATGCATGGAATGTAGGCTGCCATACTCAATTCTGAATGACAGATCAGAGAGCCCACAGTAGTTATATAAAAGATTTCCGCTAAAGTGTTAACACTGAAATGGTTGAAATTTCAAATATCCGCAGGTATTTATGAATCCTTCATCAGAAATTTTCAAACTGCATCAGGTGCATTTGTATTTACTTCACTAAACCTATTTAGTCGGATATCTGCACGACGAGGATGACCAAAGTGTTTTCTTTTTCTCTCTTTCAAAACCAAGGTAATTAAACGGCAAAAATTACATTAATATAATGTTCAGAATTTAAAAGTAAGTTGGGAAAGCACTCAAAGTGATAGGGCCCACAGCAACCAGAAATCATTCACATTGTATATGAAATGGATGAAAACATACTAACTATATACATTACTACAAAATATTTCGTGTGTGCAGGGAAAAGGAGCTAATTTCTGTAAGAACTTTAAAAAGAGGTTGTTTTTAAGATCAGAGCATTTCAAGGAAATATAATCCACACCCAAAAAGCATTTGTAAGCGAAGCCTTCTACCCTAGCACTATCTGTAGAAGTGATTTCAAACCATGCCTTCTCCCATAAAGGCTTATTTAGGTAATAACAAGCCTCATTCCCTCCATTCCTTTCAACCTACATTCCAAAAATAGAAATGTCCTGATCTAAAGGACAAGAAAAGGTAGAAAACAACTGGAAGAGCATATGAACTAGGTAAACTTTTCTTACTGATAAGTACTCCTTTTTTTCCTATCTGCAAGTCACAGTCAAGGTCTCTCATATTTGGAGACTTCAAGCAGCAGTGTATATACTAAGTGTATTCCTGGAGACGGGTCTTTGAAACCCTTATACAACAAACAGCCTCAGCATAGTTCCACCAAGCCCAACACCAATCACAAGTTTTTCTACACAGTTGTGTAAAATTTAATAAATGTGTAAGTGGAGTTCAAGTATTGGCTCTACAAATTTCAGGGCGTATGTCAGTCTGTGTTTTCATATACCAGGCCCCCCTCCAGATATTTAAGTTCCAAATGGTCTACTCTACAAATACACAGAATTATGATGGACATGAGGACTTTCACTTAAGAGAAAAAACTGTATTTGTAGATTTGCAGAACTCCACTTACAATCTTAGCAAGTAGTCTTTTAGTCTTTTATTAATATACTTATTTCGGATCTACCAGAAAACTTAAAAAAAAAAAAAGGCATTGTGTGCTATTTTCATATTTAAAGATGAGAAGTACTGATACCCAAACTATTTAGTCAGCTGTATGTTTTCTGATGGAATTGTAAATAACTGAAAAGCAATATTTAAAAAAAAAACAATAATTGGGTTTTATTAAAGTCTTAGCAAAAAAAGCCTCTTAAAAGTAGTCTTCGAGTAATTTTACAGTACTACAGGAAAAACATGGTGCTGCTAATTTTTTTTAATTTTTCTTTTTTGTTTTGGTATCTGTAAAGTTGGATGCCTCATTCCACATTGCTGCTCACTTGAAGAGCAAGTGCAATTTTTTAATTATGTATTTGCATTCTCTTAGTTCTTTGCTATTGTATTATGCATTTGCTATTCATATGCAAATTTTAAAACTAAATTTAGAATTAAAATAGCAAAATAATTCTTAAGAGGATCTACTGAATCCATACATCTGAGATATGACTGATATTCTATGGAATGCTTAATGCACAGAAATCTTCAAAAGACTGCAAGTCTTCCCTTGATGCCCCTAAGCAAAATGAGTAATTCAATCCATGAGGGCCAAATTTCAGGTAACAAGCAAACAATACACTAGAATGTACATTGCCAATGCAAAACGTCATGGTCAGAGAGTGGAATTCTCAGATCATACCAGTCCGGATGTCTGAATAGCAAACCTATACAATATAAGTCTTGTGATTTACCTGTACAAAAATACAGAATTTAAGATTCGCTCCTATCCTCCAATTCACCGAGTCCATCACTGGACAAGATGTGCCACACTCTGGAGTTCTCTAAAATTCCTTTTTCACATTATTTATGCATTTTTGAATGACCAATGTAAAAATATTGATCATGAAAAAGCAATGTGTCTCTGCCTACACCTGCTCTTTATTATTGCTGCCTAACATGCTATAATCATGCAATTTTAAACTGTTTCTGAACAAGGTGAAGATGTTTACATTTTACATCCTTTGTTTTCAAGGCTAAATTTATCATGAAGGGAAGATGACAATTTCTGAAAAGGGCTTTTTTGAAAGTATAGTAACAGAAATTAATGAAAGCAAATGAGATCAATCAAAGGAAAATTAGAAAGAATGACAAGCAATCAAAATTAAAGTGCTCTGTGTGTAGTTTTATTTCTGACTATGTATATGGAGATGAGGTAGGTAAAGGCATTTAATTTTTTTTCTCTATACAAGAAAAACTTTTCCACCAGTCAAAAGGTACTGATAGTGTTTCAAAAGTATGAATAATTAAATAAAATCAATAGCACAACATAGTAAATTACATTTGTTCTGTGAATGGATCTGTTGAAATTAATGGAGATATATAATAAACATGGATGAACCTGCCCTAAAATGTAACATTTTACTGAATAAAGCTTAAAAGCCACTTACCTTGTAATTTTGCTTCAATTCCAATTTTATCCAATCCAGATGAAAAACCTTCATGAAAAGACCAATGGCTTTTTAATCTAATACAACTATATACTTCCTCCTCAATATCATTACCCACCAAAACTGATTTGCTGATTTTTGGGAGCCAGACAAATCCCCAAAAATGAAAAATTCGTAAATATTTATTATACTGGGAACAAGTCAAAAGCATTACATAGTGTAAGTATCTAAGTATCAGTAAGTGGCTGTTAGAACAGATGTGCAAAGGTGAAAGTTGCAGATAATCCCCCATGTAAAATATCAGAGCCCTAAAAGTTCCAGAAATGTCAGTGAGCAACTTCACATGTAGAGTTTTCCTATTTTAGAATACAGGAAGCCACCTAAATTGTAACACCCATTCAAGTAACAGATGTACTATGTTCCAGTCCCAGCTATAAATCCTTAAAAAAAATTGTCTCTAGCAAATACCCAATGACTTCATAATCAGGTGTAGAGCAAGTGGACAGGAACAAAGATATAGTCAGGGCTGGGGACCGCGAGGCTGTTCTGGACAAGACAAATTGAAGACACCAGCATTAAGATTACTGAAACTTTGTTTCAGAAAAACTATGAAATATTAGACAAATTTTTTTTCTGCAGCGCTGGAAAGTACATTATGGCTTGATACTGCATTAATACATGGTCCAGTGTATTAAGATAAAAAGAAATAGCTCCTTCTGAAGCTGCAAATGTCCTCTTCATAGTTTTTAAATGTTATACCATGCTTAAACTCCTGTTACTTATACTAAAGCAACTGAAACTGTTGTTCCTAAAAATGTTATACGCCATATTACCCATCTTGTTTTCAACCCCTTATGAAATAATAGTCCGTAAGAAAATAAAAGAAACAAATAATATGGATCTAACACATGCTAGTGTCATAATTTAGATCAATTAAGAAAAAAAACAACAAACCATAATGAGTTGGATTTTTTAAGGCTCTAATGTACAAGAATGTTGATCGTATCCATTCCAAAGCTACAGTGACATCTGTGACAGTATGTAGCACTATTTCTGCATTTAAGTGCTCGACAAGATGCCTGTGCAAGCTAGCAAAAGAAAAAAAAAAACAGTAAGTACATTTACCAATTATTAGTACAAAAAGTGCTAAAAAACTATTTTTTTGGGAAAAAAGCAAAACAAACCAACCCTTTCCCCAAAACCACAACAATTTTGTTTTTTTTTTTTGTTTTGTTTTTTGTTTTTTTTACTGTCAACTGTTCATTTTAATCCGTGAAATCAATAGAAAACAGTAAAGAATATGTAAATAATCAACGACATAATTTGTTTGTTATGGCTTAACGTCCAGCAAGCAAAAATAAAACAAACCTCTATCAACCTTGAAGTTTCACAATTATTTAGAAAACAAAGCTACCTACATTTAAAAGTTACAGCACAGTGTTGATATTTTGAATATATTTGAAAAATTAAACCTTAACAAAATTACATAAGCAAAATTTCCTGGTTTACCCTTTAATGTCTTAAATTTCCTACATATTTCTCTTGATATTCTGTTCATATCAAGTGAATTCTGTAGTCTGGTATTTTCCAGACTCTATCATCTAAAAATTTAGAGACACGATCTGGATTCAATTCTTGCTTTTTGTCTTTGCAGTACGTACTATTTCAGTTTCTTCAGTTTT
>NW_009186824.1:33192-39081 GCF_000690835.1 Fulmarus glacialis
TTTTTTTTTGTTAAGTTTAAGATGTTCTAAAGATGTTTTTAGCTGATAAAGCAGAGGCTGTTAACTTCTGAATAGCTTGATTTGATTTTCCTTAAATTTTTCTTAAATTTCTTCTAAACAGACCAAAAAAACCACTCCAAACCCACCTGAAAAAACACATTCTGTAGAAACTATGAAACATTGCTAGCATCTATATAGTCTTATAAAAAAATACTTAGTTACCTGCTCTCTATTATATCAGCACTATTTAACATCTGTATATACTTCTCCCTTGTATTCCAACGAGTCATAATAACTGCTGTAGCTGTACTGTCAAACTGAAAAATAAAGCCACAAACAAAAACTGCTCTCCAGTTCTTAGCAAGAAAAATCCAGTTGAATATGCATCACATACGTGTTGAAACGATTAAAACTGTTTTCTTAAAATCCTTGTTGAAATGGCTGTTGAATGCCAAGGCCTCTCTAACTTAAAGGCAAGTTCTAACTCATTTGGGTAGCAAGCAGGATTCCAGCCATTGCTGGCAGGCAGTTCAGTGCTCCAGCCTATATGTGCTAATGTACATATAACAGACACACGTAGAGAAACAACACAAATGTGAACCGTTATTGACCTCCTTACAAGGTCCACAGCTAAGGAAAGGATTCCTAACCACAACCACAGAAAATAATTTACTGATAGGAATTCTCATCAGTAATTCCCAAACATTAGAAAGTCTTGAATGACCAGTCCAGCCTTTTATAGTCATTTCTTATAATCTTCATCATCTACTCTCAAGCCACCTCACTTAGATTATTTTGTTTTGTAATGGAAAAAATACTGTTAGACTGATTTGTTGGTTTTTGTATGAGAAGTTTCCTGACTTTTGCATTTTTTAGATCAGATTAGTGTATGCAATAACGAAAGGCAGATCTTGGTAAATATTTCATGTCTTGACTCAGAAAGTTAAAGCATCTTAGGATTCTGAGTCACAACTTTAAAAATCTTACTGAATTACAATCTCTAGTTAAAAAAAAAAAAAAATCAGTTAAAGTTAGGAATATACAAATTTCTGTACTAGTTTAGATCTTAGGTCCAGATAAAATACTGTCATATACACAACACACCACAGTGGCTAATACAGGCAGCCTCTGGAGACAAATGTGGGGTAAGATATCTCCCGTATTAGGCTTCATCTGTATTTATGAAAATTAAAAGACTTAAAAGTGTAAGATTTAACATAAATGATTCAGAGATTTTCAAGAGGTATAATTAAAATAACCATTTTTAAATTCTGGCCTCCCCTCCCCGCCTTTTACAACCAAATCAATGTCTAAACCCTTTCTAAAACACAGCATTCTTAGCATCAGCAACCTCTTGTGGAAGCAAAATGAATTATAGCTTTTTGAAGGCAGTGTTTCTGACCCTCCCCCTCTACCCCACTTCTAACTTAATTAGATGTTTTCTTGTTCTGATGTTACGAGAACAAAAGCACATTGCTCTCTATACTATTCAATATTCCAGATTTTTATCATGCAATTTATAAGTTGTTTGCCAGCTTTCTACTTTTTGTCTAATCCCCATTCATTATGCAACCCAAATGTAATCTTTAGATCTTTTTCCACAGCAAGGTGAAGCAGTACTTTTTAGTGGACAATACAAAAGCAAACAGATTTCTTTCTAAATTACGAAGTTACCCAGGATTAATTTAACTATTAATAACAACCCTTTAAAAACCAAATGCTGCAGTAAAATTGTTGGCATTGTAGTTTCTTTGCCAAGAACAGTTTCTAATCATCCACCTATAGATAGCATCAATATAATATAGCATTAACTTACTTGAGGCCTTCCTGCTCTCCCAATCATTTGCAGAATATCAGTTTCACTGTACTCTTGGAACACTCCTCCAACATAGTGCATCGTGGATTTTATAACCACCAGGTGTGCAGGTAGATTGACTCCCATAGCTAAGGTGCTAGTAGTAACTAGATCAGATTAAAGTATATTGATTGCAAGATGAACACCATTGAAATGTCTGGCAGACATTAAACAAGCAGCAAATAAGTGGCTAATTCTGATTCCTAAGAGCTCTTATTTTCTTGTGAAGTCAGTGGGCATTCTGCACCACAAAGAATTAGACCTAGATTACAGACATGTATTTGCATAACAATTTCTGTGTATCTGATCATCAACATTCATTTACTATTGAGTATTCCTCAACAAATTACATCCCAGATACTTTTATGTAAACACTCCTTAACATTTGGAGATAATCCAGAATCCAATGCATCTTCAATATAACACACACACACACTGAAGAAACATTATGCATATTTCTTCATGGATAGATATTTTAATACAGCCATGACTTTATCTTGCTTTGTAGTAATCAATATCTTTAAGATTTTTTTTTTTAAGCCATCAGTCATTAGCATTGTTTATATCCATGGTACCAAACCAGAATCACCACCAATACTATCACAATACTTTACCAATACACACTCTCACATGGAAAACACCAGTCAAGTTTGCAGCAAATTATCTCACACGTTTTTTAATTCACTTTCTCTAACAAATATATAGGGTGGCAGGCACTGAATATGAAAAGCCAGCTATACAGGCCAACTGATACAACTATTCCACCGGGAAAACAAAGTATTAATGAATTTTCCAATTATTTTTTGAAATGAAAGGAGAACTGAAATTAGTAATTATACGTACATCAGGAAAGAAGAATCCAATCTAAACTAAAGGCATAACGATACCATCTTGTGAGAATATTGTTTTTCATATTGTGATGGTATACAAACTGGGAAATTTGTCAAAGCAAAATGACTTAACCATAAAAAAGCTGCAAAGAAAGGTTACTTACCAGTGCAATCAGATCTTCAGTCCATGTATGCGTGTGTGTGTATATACACATACGTATACACACACACACTGTGAGTATATACACATACGTATACACACACACACTGTGAGTATATGTACACTCTATTTCAAGACCAAAGAATTTTTCCCTTTGTAATATCTGTGAAAGATGTGTAAAAACTCTACCCCCCATCATGCTCACAGACATATAAAGTGGAATATGCTGCATACTCTTTCAGTTTCCTGTCAGTTGTGGAAATGTTATTCAAGAATGTCAGATGATTCTTAAATATTCACACAAACTATAAATTTCAAAGGACTTAAGTACCAATAAGCAACTTTGCATTCTTTCAGTGGTAGTCCATACATACATTCACATTGTGCTCAGCTGTGGCCCAGGCTCTCAAAGTTATTTTTGCAAAGAGCAATTGTAGAACCACGGTCTCCTCGGATTTCAGAAATGGCACCGCAGCTGGCAAAGCCATACACAGTGCACCAGGCAGCCAAAGTACAATAGATTGCACGGATACAGAGATTTTTTTAATACCATGGACATTGCAACTCTAGCAAGGTTGCCAGATCACAGTAGGGGTATCTACCTTAAATTTTCATAGAGAGTCATGACCATTGTACAGGAAAGAAAAAATTCATTAATCTTTCAGTGTTGTATATGAGCCACACAGACAATTCCCCATAGAGTCTGAATCTTTTGAGACCATCACATCTCAAACAGATACCTTCTCATTTCAGGTAACAGCAGACAGACTATTTCTTACAAACCTCCCCATCAGTCAGAACACCTTGTATGGGAGTTTGAAAATACCATCCTGCCCATCTAAGAAGCATAAATGTAAAAGATTACCTTCAGGGAAGCCATTGCTGCAAAGGATACAAACAAAGAAAACATTATGTGAACTCTGAGGAAAGACACACTAGCAGAGAGCTCCACCTCAACAGGATGGCTTAGTGGTACGAAAAGGAAATGGACATGGCCAGACCTATACAGACATTTGAGGGAGGATGACTTCTGTGTATGCTGAAAAGAAGAAAAGTTCTATGGTCTTTAGTAACAGTGCATATGTATACTCACGGGGTGAAAGTGCATGTGAAACAAACACATCTTTATCTGGATTTCACGAAGTAATTCCAAAGGTTAAACAAACTATAGAATCATAAAATATTACCACTTCCAAACTGTAATCTTCTCAGGATACATTAACAACATTTTGACTTCAAAGTTAAATTTACTTACAAAGTACTGGTAAGTCTCCTACAGTAAAAGCTCCTTCAATTATTTTTCTGTCAGATATCTCCATACCCGCATGATGATAAGCCACACCATACATTAAAAGATCTGAAAACGAAATAATTGCATCTGTCACTTGACTAAGTTTACTCAAGCAAGTATTCATTCACAGAGCAGAGAAGTAGTGGGTTGTAATTACCTCTCAGTTTGGAATCTTTCAGTGAATTTGCAGACCTCTGTAATCTATGCAATACACAAAAAAATACGAATACTTCAAAATCACAAAACAGATTCACTAATGTAAGTAGAATATACAAAGATGCAAGTATGTTTTTAAAATGCAAAAATAAAGCTTCACATGAAACTAGATACACAATTACCCCACTAAAGATTGTAAGATGTATTCCTTGACGGGCATTTTTTACATACTTTCCCATAGTTCTACTGCATTTGTGCTTTTTAAGGATGTTCTTAGTTTTCAACTACATTAGACTATCAAAAGGACATAGTCTTAAAATAACTTTTTAAATATACATCCTTTGGATATTTTCAACCATCACCTTTCCCATCTTCGCAAAGGGAACAAACGGACTCTCTGGGGCAGCTGTTGCAGCCTTTCCAGCCCAGTCATCTTTCCAAATCACAACCTACAATCTAGATGTGCTGTTCACATAAGGCAAAGATGACCATGTTTGAGGTCCAAAATCAGGAAATAGCTTCTGCAGCTGCCATGACTAGGCAACCCTTAAGTAAATAATAATTAATATGGGTTAGGGCTGTATTTATTAAAGGTATGCATATAGATATATGCAAAGATAATGCAAAGACTTCTTATGGCTTAACTTAAAACACTAGTAAGATCACATCCAATTCAACTATTCATATGCTTAATCTTTGCACTACAAGGGCTTATAGGTCCACAGGAATTAACATTTGTATATTGAGAAAGCAGCTTTTAGAAACAACTTAATGTTTGTGAAAAGTATCCTACAAATCTGAGGAGCAAATAAACTTTCCAAGAAGAGTGCCAATTTACCAAAAAGTACGTCAACTGTGATGATGATTTAGTTGCAGACATTCCTCTGCTAGAAATTGTATTAGCTCAACAGCTTTCTTCACAGATGTCACAGGTTTACTAAGACACACAAACACTTATTAACAACTCAAATATAAAAATACCTTTGTTTCTGTTCTATACTCAGTAGAAATTTAGCATCTTTTGCAAGAACAGAAGCGGCCTGCTGTACTCCTTTTCTTGTGGCACAAAACTATAAATAAGAAAAGATTTTTTTGCATCAACACTTTTAAGAAAGAAACAATTTCAAATGTGATGAAAAACAAAGCTGTTGTACCACAAGTGCTGGTTTTTGTTCCGAGTATGTTTGTATAATACTAGCTATCTTGTAGTTAAGAGTTAAGTCAAATTTGAATTCGGTCAGATTGTCACTGCAAGGAAAACCAAGAACAATTTTGCGTAGCTTCACTGGTCGTTGATCCTCATCTATTTTCAGACATACAGCAGGCATCTTACTATCTGAAAGCCATTCTGCAATCTTTAAAAAAGAAGAAATAGAATGGAAATGATAAATTTCTGCTTTTAATCATGCTCTGCTTTAACTGCATCACACAATAATTAACTTAGCTTTTGTCACCTGTAAACTATTAACACATTTGACATTGCTGTTTTCATTAAAATCATAGGTGAAGTTCTGTTTTCTATAGGACCAATATAATATGGACCGAAATCTCAAGTCTATTGTGATTTGTACTTAGAATCATAGAATCGTAGAATCAT
>NW_009186825.1:0-4345 GCF_000690835.1 Fulmarus glacialis
ATATATATAAAACAATGCCAGATGCTGCTAGACAATCAACTTGCTAGGATATGAAGAAATTAAAATCACATATATTAAAACAACTATTATATTAATAAATAATTAATCCAACTTACATAACATTCCTAGCCAAAAGTTACATTGCCAAAATGCCAGTGTTTTCTCATACATTATAACTGTTTAAATAGCTACTTAATAGAAATAATAATGAATGGGAACTCTTAGCCCTCTGAAGAAGACATGAATTCCTTTTTGAGAAAAGTTAATTTCTGAATTAAAATATGACATACTTCTTAAAACTACCCAAAAGCTAAACTTACTTATTTGACAAATCTCACAAAACTGTACTTTCTTATTTGATACATATCAGTCGTATACATTTATGTTCATAGGTGTGACTTACCTAATACTTTTCTGTAAAGTGAAAGATAAGCTATTATTGTTTTTACTACAGTACAGAAAGAAAATCAAAATTGAGTGATCCTAAAATTCTATTTATTTTTATCCATCACCATCAAAAATTTTTTAACATTTAGTCAATTACACATGCAGAAGCAAAGATTACAACAAAGGAGGAACAGTCAACTCTGTGGGCTCAGTTTCAGTTATGGGACATTGTTCACTCATGATGATGCCTGTAAATTAGGCCTTGCTAATTTCTTTGATCACAGGCTGACAGAAACCTTATGTCAAGTCCTGTGCCAGGGAACCAGTACATGCTGTGGACAGACTAGCTGGGAAGCAGCTTTTCAGAAAAGGATCTAAGGGGTTCCTCAAGTTGGACATGAGCCAGCAATGTGCCCTTGCAGCAAACAAGGACAACAGCATCCCAGGCTGCATTATGAGAAGCACTGCCAGCAGGTCAAGGGAGGGGATCGTTCTCTGCTCAGCACTAGTGAGGCCACATCTGGAGTGCTGGGTCCAGTTCTGGGCTCACCAATACATAAAATACATTGATAGACTGGAATGAGTTACATAGAAATAAATAAAGATATATGAGAAATGCTAAATGTATTAACATTAAATTTTCAAAAAACTAAATTTTTAGCATAACTTGGTTTTGGACTCTTAAACTGAGTGGCTGTTACAACTGGTGAGAAAATGTACCATAGTATGATCAGATGTTGCTTCTGGGTAAACTTTAAACATATAATAGCCACTAACACAAAGCAACTTAAGAAGAAGAGCCTTGCTCTTCTAGACAACCTGCTGTACAGCATGATACTCAAGGTTTTTGATTCCCACAGTCTCAGATGATGTAAAAAGTGATTTCCAGAACACTGCTTTTCTTGTACTTCAAAATTACTTTGCATTTCTTCAGTAAAACCATTTAGTCATTATCACATACGAAATGGAAATTATCATGTAGCTTATAACGTTGTTTCCATTCTAGTCTGAAAACAAATGACACATAAATAAGTAGAACTATCCACAAAGCATAGTATTTTAAAGTATCCATGAAGATTCATAATTTTTTTAACACAGTTTTGCACTATAAGTTCCTTTTCATCAGAAGCGTAGATTCTGGACAAGATGGCTAAAAACACCAGTCTGTTTTAGTTAATCAGTGGTTTTTTCCTTTAAATGATACAGTTAGAAACAGATCTTTTTTCACAAATTTCACCATGATATACTGAAATTAACCATAATTTATATATACTATAACAGAAAGGCATAGAGACATTTGGATAAAAGGAACTGACATAACTTAAATATGCAGTTTCATCAAAATAAATATGGTTCACAAAATCTGGTAGTACTGTTCTGAAAATTCATTTTACTGAAAAACAGGAAGATAGAAAAGTATTAAAATTAAAAATGTCCTGCTTTGACATTTTTCAAATAAATTGCTTCAGTTTTTCACATTGAAACTAAATTTATTGGAACATTTAATGTTTATGTATATGCATGGAGGGAGTATGGGATTTTTTTAAAAAAAACTTCCATTTCAATTTGAAACAGATCAAATTTTACATAGTGGAACATCTGTCTTATGTAGAATTCTCATAAATACACTAGTCACATTTTTAAACTAATTTAAACAAACAGAAATTCCTCTGAATTACAACTGCTTTCCTCTTCCTTTTTGCTTCAGGGGGTGTGGTACTGAATCAATGTTTGTAGACATTTAATAAGGATTTGTGGATGACTAATCATTTGATCTCTCCCACTTGCATCACATTCCTCTTTTCTGAAAACTGAGTAAATGAAAATGGGCAAGTTTTTAATGCCAAAAGCTTGTATCCAAAGTTTAGAATAAGAAAAGTCATTTTAAGCTTGGGCTATACTGACGGACAGGAGATAAGGGAAGATTTAGTGCTCTCTCTTTTCTTGGTTGCGTATACATACATATGTCCTAAAAATATATCATCAGTATGAGGTATGTAACTACCATGAGAACTCTAATGCTCTATCCTTGTCACTAGCAGGTCCACCAACTGTTCTGGCAGTATAGCACTAAAATCATACATAATTTCAAATTTCTCTAATGAGCCCAAAAGGTGTAAGGAGAACTTTCTTGGTTGCTTTTTCCATTAAAATAATATGAAATGCTCCAGCAGTTCCTTTTAAAGTAGGAATTGCCCCTGAGTATCTTCAGCATACTTGGCAGGGGCTCCTATACATCCCACAAGAAGACAGGAAGTTCATATTAAGGAAGACATCTCCCTGTCTAAAATGGTGAGGAAAGAAACTGAAAAAGAAAACTGTCACAGGCTTTTTAAATTTAAACATAGCCTTAATTTTGCCTCGTATTTGTTAGGCAGCACTGCAACCCTGTTAACTGAATATTTTTCAGCTATGTTTCCAATATTTATTCACCTTTACTAAGAAAAGAAAGCAAGAAAATAAATGCAAGATGTAGACATCATTTTGGGGACATCCCACCCTGTTTCTGGTATTAAGTGAAGAATTTTTACAGAAGCTTGACTGCTATATCAAAAATCACATACAACATGTGGAGGTTTAGATCTACTGGAATGGAGTTGAGAAGGACACACAGCTCTCGACCTCTGGCCTGTTGAGTTTAGTCATACATATTTCCATCTTAAAATTATGAGATGTGTTTTCCCACATAGAAGGCTTTCCTTCTATGCTTTTTCTTCTGACTTCTTGTCTAAATTTATTCATCTCTAAATCACACAATTTTTGTTTTTTTCTCTGACAATTTCTACAGTCTTGGAAAGCACATTTTCCACTTTGAATTTATCTTCCTCGATCATGGATGTCCAGAAAACTACCTACATTCCAGATGAGATTTTATCACCACCTTTTCTAATTACAACTTTTTTTTTTTTTCCCCAGATTACATCACACTGGTGATTCATCTGTGATTGAGTAATATACCCAGGACATTCTCCTCCAGTGACACTTCCAAATTAATGAGATCAGAGTTACTGTAAAATCACAGAATATCTCAAGTTGGAAGGGACCCATAAGGATAATTGAGTCCAACTCCTTGCTCCTTGTAGGACTAACTAAAACTAAACAATATGACTAAGAGCATCATCCAGATAGTCTTATAATTAGTCCTGCAACATGGGTTTTATTATATAATACTATTAAATTTCATTATGTTCTTCTTGCTCTTGCTCTCAAAGACATAAGCTTCTTCCTCTGTACTGACAGTTCTTTACAACTTTTGCAGTCAGGATGTTTCTTCATGATGGTCATTTATCCCCAAAACATCAGACAAAACTGATCGAGAAGAACATTGAGATGAAAGATTGATATGTCTACTACTGTGGATAGCTCCTTTTCTTTCCTTTTACCCAACACCTCTGGATGTGAGAAAGCCTTGAAAATAAGTTTATTTTTGGCAAGTTTTACTTCCTTCTCCACTCAGGCTCTCTAAATTCGTTCCTGATACTGAACTGCAGTCAATTCCTTGTTTTTTATTTTCAAGTTTTCTTTAAGATACTTCTATGCTCTGTGGCATCTGACAAAGAGTTATGTTGGTTTTTTTAGCATCCTGTGAAGAACCATTTTACTTGCATGTAGGAAGAGCTACAACAGAAGGCTCAATTGTAACTGAGACTGTAAAAATCAAGACTTTTTCATTCAAGTGCAGACAATTATTAGGAAAACGTCTGCCACAGCCAAGTGCCTAATTATGTGTTTACCAAAATATTTAACTATGTACTTACCTGACAGTCTGGTACACTTGAAGTAATTTATCTTATTACTTATACGTAATTACAACTTATTTTAGATTCAGTAACCACTGCAGAATTTTAGTCAGCTTTATCTTACAGCCTACTCCTGCATGATGTGTGAATGGAACCTTCCCAGAATAAACTGTGGTTCATTTTAACATATTGAGCTCCAAGGTTTTCCAACTGGGGGG
>NW_009186826.1:0-6456 GCF_000690835.1 Fulmarus glacialis
GAAAGCATTGAGTACCTCAGCCTTTTCCTTATCCTCGGTGGCAATGTTCCCTCCCGCATCCAATAAAGGATGGAGATTCTCCTTGACTCTTTTTTTGTCATTAATATATTTGTAAAAACATTTTTTGTTGTCTCTTACGACAGTGACCAGATTGCATTCTAGCTGGGCTTTTGCCGTTCTAATTTTCTCTCTGTACAACCTAATGAGATCCCTGTATTCTTCTCGAGTTGCCTGCCCCTTCTTCCACAAGTGATAAACTCTCCTTTTTTTCCTGACTCCCAGCAAGAGCTCCCCATTCAGCCAGGCCGTTCATCTTCCCCTCCTGTTCTTCTTACGGCACATGGGAACAGCCCGCTCCTGCGCCTTTAAGATTTCCTTCTTGAAGAATGTCCAGCCTTGCTGGACCCCTTTGCCCTTCAGGACTGCCTCCCAAGGGACTCTCTCAATCAGTGTTCTGAGCAGGTCAAAGTCTGCCCTCTGGAAGTCCATGGTAGCGGTTTTGCTGGCCCTCTTCCTTACTTCACCAAGAATTGAGAATTCTATCATTTCATGGTCACTAAGCCCAAGACAGCCTCCAACCACCACATCTCCCACCAGTCTTTCTCTGTTTGTAAACAGCAGGTCAAGCGAGGCACCTCCCCTGGTAGGCTCACTCATCAACTGTGTCAGGAAGTTACCTTCCACACACTCCAGGAACCTCCTAGACTGTTTCCTCTCTGCCATGTTGTAGTTCCAGCAGATGTCTGGTAGGTTGAAGTCCCCCACAAGAACAAGGGCTAGCGATTGTGAGACTTCTGCCAGCCTCTTGTAGAATGCTTTATCTGCCTCTTCATACTCGTTAGGTGGTCTATAACAGACTCCCAGCAGGACATCTGCCTTGTCGGCCTTCCCCCTTATCCTTACCCACAAGCACTTGACATTATCATCACAATCGTTGAGCTCTAGACAATAGAAGCACTCCCTAACATACAGAGCCACCCCACCACCTCTCCTTCCTCGCCTGTCCCTTCTGAAGAGCTTATAGCCATCCATTGCAGCACGCCAATCGTGGGGGTCATCCCACCATGTGATGGCAACTAAGTCATAGCTATCCCGATGCACAATGGCTTCCAGCTCCTCCTGTTTGCCGCCCATGCTGTGTGTATTGGTGTAGATGCACTTGAGCTAGGCTATCGATTTTGCCCCCAACATTGGCGAGCCACCAGGCTCTTCTCTAGTGAGCCTGGTTTTGTCCCCTTCCCCCTTCTAACCTAGTTTAAAGCCCTCTCAATAAGCTCCACCAACTCATGAGCGAGAAACAAAACAACATCAAAAAAAGCCTCCAGATTTAAATATTTGAAGCCGTGAAAAATGCACCCACTGTTTTGCTTTCCCAAATTTCCCTTGTAAAATATGCATAAAGTACTTAATCTGAATTTTTCTAGCTTCAGATTCCAGCTACCAGATCTTCTTATATCTATATCAAATAGATTAAAGAGCCCTTTTGTCATCAGAAATTTTCTTTCCATGGGAATACCGATAGATATGTTAAATTGCTTCTCATTTTTTTCTTGAATAAAATAACTAGATGGAGCTTCTTGTCTTTCATTCCAAGTCAGATTTTCTGACCTTGAACCATTGTTGTGGCTCCTGTAGGAACATTTTTCAATTTTTCAGCATCTGTTTTAAAGCATGGGAGGCATAGCTAGAATGGTCTCATTAATGCAATGTAATACAGCATCACTTATTTTACTCAGTATTTGGTTACTTGTAAACCAGGGAACTTTGCTTGTTACAGCATTACTTTGGTAGGTCTCATATTTCTGGCTCTGCACTATGATCCCTAAACCCTTTTGGTATCACTACTTTCTCAGGAATAGCTCACAACCATTAAGTCATTTACATTCTTCCTCTTAGAGTAATAAGATGTTAGAAACAATTGGAGGGGAGGGAAGTGGGGTGTATGCAAATACTATCTGATGGCTAGGCCATCAACCTGGAGATTCACTTTCTTGCTCCTGTGTAACGCTGGATATGTATCTTCAGGTTCAGATCCTTAATGTTATTTAGATGTTGAATCCAAATGAAAATATATATCAATGAGAGTTTGTTACACCTAAATACTTCTGAGATAAGGGTTCTGAACTTCAGGCTTACAATTCAAATTTCAAAGTCATGAGACTTGTCACCCAGGACTCCTAAAGCCTGCTGTGAGAGACACCTTCCCAAGCTGGCCCGTCCATAATCTGAAAAGTCTGTGTTTCTTCAGTGACTATAGATCACTAATTCCTAACACCACCACAACACACACAAACCTTCACGCACTGCTGAATTAAAATCATAGAATGTATCAGTTTTTCAGATTTTATACCAGACATTTATTGTTCCAGTTTTGCGCATTATCAAAGAATGGTTGCTGTGATAATAGATTGTAGTAATAAATCATCAGTGTGGTGTCATCAAGAATATATTGGAGACAAGCATTTTATATTGTATTTAGCATAAATTAGAGCCTTTTTTAAAAATTACTCAATGAAAACCTTTTAGAGAATTCCAATACAATAACATAGTTAAAAGGAGTTTAAAAAAATATTTTAAGCCAGGGTATTTTTAAATGAAGCCAGGGAAGGTTATCAACCATGAAATACCAAAGACTAATAATCAGCAATTTTTAAACTTAATGGATTAAATATGTCTATATCAGATCTCAGAGAATGTCTGGTTCTTAAGGAATTTTCTGGAACAATAGCTTAATAACATTTCATCATAAAAATAATCAACATTTCATAGTTACTTAGCAGAGAAAGGATTATTGCAATCAGATAGTTTGTTCTTCTGCATCACACAGAGAGGAGGATATCCTTGAACTGATTCCAGTTAGAGCTTCAAAGTCCTTCCTTTCCAATCTTATCGCCACATTTGTGGGTCTTCTCTAAACCTCTTTAATATTTTAGCATCTTCTTCAAATTACGGGTTCAAAAAGGAAACCTAGTATTCCAAGAAGAGTTACTGTTCTCTTCATACAAAGCTAGTATCCATCTTTCCATCTCTTTTTGGTATTATTCTGCTCTTATGTCTTAGGTCACATTAGCCCTTTAACTTCAGCATCACTATGATGTTCGACCAGTTTTCTACCCTGGCACCAAATAATTTTTAAAATCACTAATTTCCAGCATACCATCTCCCATGTCATAGGTGGGGCCAGCATTCCTACTTTCTAGATGATTTTACATTTGGACATAAGCAATTCGTGTTACTTGCTTCTCTTGATTGACTTAGAAATACCGTGGAAGTTTTTTGATGGAGATGCTATAATTAGGATGTTTATTGTAATAAGGATGCTTGTTGTAATTACTCAATGGAGACTCTTGATTTAAAAGTAAGAACTATGTAAAGAAACTTCAAAGGTTTATCGTACTTACTTGGGTTTTTTTTCTGAAACAATATAAAAATGATATGTAATTAAACAGGATCAAAAATTTTGCTACGAAGGGAGCATTTTGTGCATGTTATATAACTGATGAATTAGCGTGAAAAAAACCTGCTGAGCAGTTCCCTTTTTTTTCCCCTTTTGTAATCCATAATAAAGCCCAATGACATTATGTCCCCCAACAGCCTGAGAAAGTTTAACAAATTGTAATAGGAACACTAAATCAATTCAATTCAATTTATTTAAACAAGGCAAAAACCCTGAGGAGACATCCATGCAATCATTTAAATGACAACCTCTAAAGTGAGGACTTAAAATAAGTGGGGGGAACCAAACAAACTAGTTTAAAAAGTATATCCAGCGTGCAAATCTTTATGTCCATTTTGGTACATCTAGGACTTTACAAAAATGAAAACTAAAATGCAGATCACTGAATTCCAGTGAGTTACTATTTAAACAAATTATGATTAGGACCATACCTCAGAAAATTTTCATTTTCAATTTTTAAATGTATCAGTGTTCTTTAGGATGCTGATATATAAAACACAAGACTTTGGAGTCTTACTTACAAGTAAGCATGTTTCTATAGATGAATCTGTGAGTAAATGTAAACTAACACAGGTAGAATCTTCATTTCAGCGTAATCAGTTCAGTCTATGCATGGGTCCCTGAGGAAACCCCAAAGGTAAAAAGCAAAATAAATCAAACAGAAATATGGCACATTGTTTGTATTTTAAGTAAAACGGACAATAAGTTACATTACATACATGATAACTGGAATGAATTTGTAGCAATGAAAAACAGGAAACTAACCCTAAGTGTCTTTCACAAAAACATCATCTCTTAGTAATATAGAGAAATAATCTCGTTTTATTCAATAGTCACTGATAACGTAATCATGCAAATGCGTAACAAGCTAAAAAATAATGTCTAGAAGAAAAAACAAAAACAAAACTATTTTCCAAAAAGGACAATGCTTAAATGGCATGTTTTGCAAAAACCATTCCAGAATTCAAAGTCAAGATGAAATGGGAACAACTTGTTAAATCTATTTTTTAGGCAATCAATTGCACAAGGCTCAAATTACATTGTACTTCAACTGAAAGGTCTGTGACAGATGGCCCACTAATGCAGACTGCAAAGTCATCTGTGTAAAAACAACACTGGAATCTACAAGGAATCACAAAGACCACTAATTTGCCTGAAGAGGAAAGAGTATCACAATACATGGAACCCTCTGGGGCACCTTGTTAATTATTGCAGGGTCACATTTCAGTGTAAGATCTTGGTCTTTACTCTAGAGCTAATTTACAGTCAGTTTGGTGTATGGTTCTCAGAGCCCAAGGCCAAAAAAGAAATTACAGTAAAAACTTGTGAAGGACGATTTGAGAGTTCTCATTAGCAGAAATCAGTTTGCCATTATTGGTGAATAACTGGAGACTGAAAATTAGTTCCAATCAAGAAACAGCAGATTATTTGATCCTGAGGTCTAAATTCCAGCCTATAACAAAGGAAAAAAAAAAATCCCATTCATGTTAATGGCAGTTGTGCCATTCATTCCTAGCCTAAATTCAGCCTGCAGTTTGAAATAAGAATTTTAAACCTTATTACATCAATTCAGACTTTTGATTTGATTTGAGGTCATGTGTTCCATGCTTCCAATCTACCAATTTTTTTAGTTAAAGCAAATAGCACTTTGACCACCTGGCTGCAGTTTTCCACTTGGAGAACATGCAGATCTGTTCATATCCTATTATTGCCTGACAATAGGATGAGAAGGAGTAACAAGATTCAAATACTCCACACACTCTTTGGGAACATCGGAGCTGACTGTATTGCTGATTTCACACTGTGTTGTAACCCTTGAAAACAGTGTTCTTCTCCAAAAGAATTTGCATCCTCATGCCTTCAAACTGTACCATACAAAAGGATATAGGACATCCTGTCTATGCTGTTCACTACAGCAGGATAAGGAAAAAAATGTGCACAGGATGAAAGGGGAATGTTCAGAGTTTTCAGGGAGGGAGTGAAAAGGAAGGGGAAACAGACATTAACAATAAACACCAACTATATTCTATCCTAGGCATTAGTTACGCATTAAAAATAATGTTTTGTCTTTCTTAGGTCATGGGGAGTATAGACACTGAGAGCACTTTTCCCCTAAGCAGGAGAGAACTACATCTATAACACCCAGTCAGGACTTTGACTCAAGACTGTTTCTTTCCCTCAAGGAAAGCTTCCTCAAGATAGACAATAATTTTGTTGTGAAAGTTCAGAGAAGCTGTATTAAGATAGAATTCAATCACACTTTGGAAATAAAAAATTTCTGAATATCAAGCATAAGACCAAACCTTCCTTATTAAACTGAAACCAATGGAGCCTTATCACTTGCTTCACTAGGAGCAGTATCAGACATATAAATCTGCTTTTACTACCAGATAACTTTATTAGCCATCCAGTTAGGTCTGATTTGTAAGACATGAAGCGCTACATGTGGCCCTCTTCTAACCCCACTCCTACTCAATTCCTTGACTTTTAGATCTGGATGATTTTTCAAAAACAAGGTTGCTGCATACTAGAGACATATCCAATTTAAGAATATTCTTGAGAGCATTCTGCCTGTGAATCTTTTCAATACAAACGCTTCCTACTGCTTATTTCCTCTCCTATCAGTAATGCCAAGTTCATCCTATCCTTACCACACTTCCTAGAACTACTTCCTTTTATTGCTAGCCATGCTGTTCTAATATATGGTACTATTGTTCCTATAGTTTATTTCTAACTGTGCTTTTGTAACTTCAATTTTTAAAAAGTCCTACCAAACACCTTCAGATTATCAAATGTAATGCAGATTTTTTTTCAAAAAGTCTTTTGTCTAAGAACTTTTGATTCACAGTTGTCTTTCACCAAAACTTAGATAATTTTGCGTATTTCTTTTGTTACCATGATATATCAAAAGCAGACTGCACAAACATGGATCTTTTTAAAAAGGAAAATAAGGAACTTGAATTTAGTTGTTAAATAATCATAGAATCATAGAATCATTA